>NC_143514.1:65142603-65302232 GCF_031878675.1 Megascapheus bottae
GAACAGCCTGTAGGATCTACTACACAGAATCTTAAGACTAACAGCAAACATTTACCCCTCATTTTGGCTTTGTTTTTGTGGCAGTGGGGATCAAACCAGGGCTTTTCATATGGTAGGCAAGGCTCTATCACTGAGCTATATCGCCAGCCCCTTAACCCTATTTTTTTTTTTGAGGGGGACGGGACAGGATGTGACAGGGGAAGGGTGTGAATGCTGGGACTTGAACTCAGGATGCTCAGAATACTATCCTTGAGTTATTTTGCTCAAGGATAGTATTCTAGCACTAGAGATACAGCTCTATTTCTGGGTTTTATTTTGGGTGTTGAATTGGAGATAAGAGTCTCACCAAATTTCCTGTGGGTTCAAAACATGACCTTTAGATTTCAGCCTCCGAAGTAGCTAGAATTAGTGAGGCACTAGTATCTACCTGGCTTGACTTCTATTAATATTTATTATTATTATTACTGCCAGTCCTGGGACTTGAACTCAGGGCCTGGGTACTGTTCTTGGATACGTTTTGCTCAAGGCTAGCACTCAGCTACTTGAGCCATAGCTACAACTAGGCTGTATTTCCTGGCCCTGGCTCCATTTTTTTTTTTTTTTAAACCAGTCCTGGGCTTGAGCTCAGAGCCTGAGCACTGTCCTTGGACTCGCCAAGGATAGAACTCTACCCCTTTAACATAAGCACCACTTTCGGCTTTTTTTCTACATATGTAGCACCGAGGAATCGAACCTGGGTCTTCATGTATGCTAGGCAAGTACTCTACCTCTAGGCCAAACTCTTGTCCCCTGGCTCCAATTTTTAAAGGGGAATAAATGCTTTGTGTGGAAATAAATATATCACAAGCCTCCCCTGCCCTGATATGTTTTCAAGCCCCTCGATTCCCCTGACTGTTCCACCTGTATCTGAGCCCTGTTGCCAGCAGTGATGTTTGAAATGGTCCAGCAAGCTTCCTTCCGAATTGACTCCTTCGAGCTGCTCAGCAAGTGTAGAAGGCAAGGGAGGGCTGAACAGTTAAGAATAACCTAGAACACACACACAAAAACCCACAAGAAACCAAAGAGAAATTAGGTGTTGGGCTATAATAAAATAAAAAATATGTGTGCATCAAGACAGCACAAACCATAAAAATAAAGTAGACTGCATTCCTCAATGAGGTTGGGCATCGTCTAATCCCTTCGGGGACTGAAAAGAATAGAGATTGAAGAAATTTGTACTTTTTTTTGGTCGGTCATGGCACTTGAATTCTGGGCCTGGCCATTGTCCCTGAGCTCTTTGGCTCAAGGCTAGCACTCTACCAGTTGAGCTACAACACCACTTCTGGTTTTCTTATCATTAAGTAAAGATAAGAGTCTCATGGAATTTAATACTTTCATTCCCAGGCTGGCTTTGAACTGCAATCCTCACATCTCAGCCTCCTATAAAGGAGGATAGGCACGAGCCACCAGTGCCCAGTGAGACTTTTTTTTTTTTAAAAATCTGACAATACCATAAATCAGACTACGCATACAATGCATCTTGATTAATGTTACCACTTCCATTATTCTCCCAAATGAATCATTCTTCTCCATTCCTACCCTAAAGTAGTGGGGATTTTTTGGTTTGTTTGTTTTTTGTTGTTCTTGTTGTGATGCTGGGGTTTGAACTCAGGGCCTTATGTTTGCCAGCCAGGAAAATTTCACAGGCTTTCCTGCCTGGGCTGGCTATGAACCTTGATCCTCAGATCCTAGCTTCTTAAGTAGTTAGGATTACAGGTGTGAATTGCTTTGGTTACTTTTTTGGCCAGTCTTGGGGCTTGAACTCAGGGCCTGAGCACTGTCCTTGGGTTTTTCTCAAGGATAGCACTCTACCACTTGAGCCATTACACCACTTCCAGCGTTTTCTATGCATGTGATACCAAGGAACCGAACCTGGGTCTTCATGCATGCTAGGCAAGCACTCTACTACAAGGCAAAATTCCTGGGTCCTGCTTTTGCTACTTTTTGAATAGGGTCATATTTTCATGCATAGGCCTCAATTTTCTTAATTACACTTCCTGCATAGCTGGGATGACACACGTCATTGCACTCGGCTTTATACTGGTTGAGACAGAGTCTCTATTGCCTGGGATGGCCTCAGATCTGCATCCTCTTGATCTTTGCTTTCTAAGAACCTAGTGCTCATGCTGGCTTTGAACTGCAATCTTCAAATTTCAGTTCCTGAGTAGCTACGATTACAGGTGTGAGCTACTGGTGCTCTGCTTTTGGCTTTTGGTGGAGTTCCATAGCTTTCAATATTTCAAAAAGGATAATGGTATATACTTAACTATGCTATAATATCCTGATAAGTCATTATTCCTATCAATTTTCCTTCCCAAGCACCAACTGGATGATTTATAATTTGTTCAAGAAGGAACCAAAATGCCCATGATGATACTGAGTGTATATAGTACTTAAACTTTACCTAGGCCCAACCTGTCTGTGTCAGACAATGATGCTTCCCATCAGGCAGGGAAGGTTTCTGTCCATAGGCAGCTCTCTACAGTGGCTCAAACAGATAGTTTGAGTTAAGATTCTGTACCCTCCTCTTCCTTACCTGGGTCTGGATATCATCCCCAGTGACAATGTTACCCACGGCTCTCAGGGCAGGAGAAGCCACTTTGTAGTCGTTATGCCTACAAAGGAGAAAAGGATTATCGTGAAGAGCTACCACATCACATTCAGCCCTCCTGAACACCAAGGCTGGCAGCATTCACAGGGTTCCAGGCCTTCAGTTCAGAAAACTGCTAACTGCAAACTGTTTGGGATGAATTTGTGAACACTTAAAGAATCTTTATCCTTTATAACTGATAACACTCACATCAGAAGCTCTACCAATCTCCGGCAGACTCCAGAGTCTATGACTGCTTGAATCTTCTCATTTGGGCCATCAGATAGGTAAGAGAGGGCCCAGCAAGCATCTGCCAACAAGTCGGAGTCACTGCTGAAGAGTAGACGAGACAATACAGGCAAACAAGGAGAGACCTGTTGGAGACAGAATAAAAAGGACTTGGAGACAAGTCTCAGGTCCTTTTGTGCCTGGGCTAGCTATGAATCTTGATCCTCAGATTTTAGACTCCCCGAGTAGCTAGGATTACAGGTGAGAGCCATCCTGTATGGCTTTCTATCACGAATTCTTACTAACCTCCTCTCAAAAAGTAATGTTAGACAGATATATTTATATATATTTATATACAGTTACTAGAGTTGGAATTTAAAGCCCTGAACTCTTACGTTCTGCCCAAGGCTGGTGCTTTACCATTTGAGCCACACCTCTACTTCAGGCTTTTTTTTTTTTGGCCAGTCCTGGGCTTGAGCTCAGGGCCCGAGCACTGTGCTTGGACTTTCTCAAGGTTAGAGCTCTACCACTTGAGCCTCAGCACCACTTCCAGCTTTTTAATATGTATGTGGTACCGAGGAATCAAACCTTGGTCTTCCTGCATGCTAGGCAAGCACTACCACTAGGCCAAACTCCCGGCCCCTACTTCAGGCTTTTTGCTTGTTAACTGGAATAAGTTTCTTAGATTTGTCTGCCCCAGCAGAGTTCAAACCAAGATCCTCAGCCTCTTGAGTAGCTAGGATTCTAGAACTGGGCCAACAGTGTCTGGCTGAATCCTTATTATATTAAATCTGTCTCACTTTTCTCTTTATCATCTGGGCACATAAAATCAACTACTTCATTGACAGTCGCTTTTGTCAGTTTCCCACAATTTAAGAGTCCAAGGGATACTCCAAAATTTAAGAAACTATGGTGGAATCTGCAATTAGTCAGGGACTGGTAAGGAGCTCACCTTTGCAAACTCTGGGGGTGGGTTCTTCCCTCTGCAAAGATTTGACAGAGCCCAGACTGCATTCCGTGTCATTGTCAGCCGTGTGGACTTGGTAAGAAGTCTGAAAGAAAAAGCAAAAACAGACCTTGAGCACTGATGCCTTAGTACAGCGTTGTAGCCAACTAACCCCAGGGGCAAATCTAACTGAACCCTGAAGATTCTAAAAACCTGCCTATTAACCTAAGAACAGTTTATGCTGACTTATGAACAGAAGAGTAGGATCAGAAAGGATAAAACAGCTAGATCTTGTTGGGCTCGGATGGCTCAAATCTGTAGTCCTAGCTATTCAAGAGTCTGAGATTGGAGGATTAAGGTTCAAAACTAGCCCAGGCAAATTTGTGAGATTATCTCCTATTAACCACTAGAAAACTGGAGGTAGAACTGTGGCTTAAAGTGGCAGAGCACTAGCCTTGAGCAAAAAGAGCTAAGGGACAGTGTCCAGGCCCTGACTTCAAACCCCATGAGCCACTAAGCAAATAAGTATGTACCATTACACCTAGCTAAAGCTTTTTAGGTAGAACATGCTACATTAGGGCTTAAGTCCCAGACAAAAGTAGTGTTCTCATTTTTCTTTCTTTTTTTTTTTTTTGCCAGTCCTGGGCCTTGAGTTCAGGGCCTGATCACTGTCCTTGGGCTTTCCTCAAGGCTAGAGCTCTACCACTTGAGCCACAGCACCACTTCCAACTTTTTTTATTCTATGTATGTTGTTCCAAGGAATTGAACCCAGGTCTTTGTATATCCTAGGAAAGCACTCTACCACTAGGCCAAACTCCTGGCCCAAGAGTAGTGTTTTCTTTCATAATAAAAGCTAAATGTCTAAGTGGGAGGGTGTTAGCCCTGCAGTATGAGATTGAGGTTTCTGAGTAATAATCCACTCATGTTTTTCAGCTCAGATGTAGTTTACTTCAAGGATATGGAGAGAGGGAAGACAGGGGAACAGAGGTCCAAATGACTACAGGGCTTTTAACTATGACTTACTACAGAGCTGACCAGTGTACCTATGCATATCCCTATAGCCAATCAATGCATTCTGAAGAAAAGGTTTAATCTTTCCAGTTGTGATAGTCATACTCTTCTTCTTTGGCTCAATGATGAGGCATGAGGCAAGTATCATCAACATGGGGTTCTATAATGCCATGGGGTAAGGAACAATTTCCTTCTACTCAAGCTTTTTTGGCCTGTCCTGGGGCTTGAACTCTTCCGCTAAAGGCTAGAGCTCTACCACTTGAACCACAGCACCACTTCTGGCCATTTCTGTATGTGGTACCAAAGAATTGAACCTAGGGCTTTTGTGTATGCTAGGCAAGTACTCTGCCACTAGGCTACACCTCTGGCCCAGGAATAATTTTCTTGACACTGATTATGGGCACCATGTTCTTCCCCCCCTCCCCCGCTTTTTTGTGCCATTCCTGGGGCTTGAACTTGGGGCCTGAGAACTATCTTGGGTTTTCTCAAAGTTAGACCTCTAACACTTGAGCCGCAGCACCACTTCAGGCTTTTTCTATGTATGTGGTACCAAGGAATTGAATCGAGGTCTTCATGCATGATAGGCAAGCACTCTACATTATGTCAAACTCCCGCCCCCCCGCTCCTTTCTTAAGTTGGTCATGGGGCTTGAACTCTGGGCCTGGGAGCTGTCCCTGAGCTCTTCAACTTAAGGGCAGAACTCTCCCAGTTGAACCATAGTGCCACTTCTGGTTTTCTGGTGGCTATTTGGAGATAAAGTTTCACAGACTTTTTATGCCCAGGCTTTGAACCACAATCCTCAGATCTCAGCCTCCTGAGTAGCTAGGATTATAAGTGTGAGCCACTAGTGCCTGGCCTTATCATTATGAGACTGGTACCAGGCTTAAACTCAGTTTACTTGGCTGTTTTGCTCAAAGCTGATCTTGAATCATACTTCTATCTCAGACACAATCTTCTTATTCTCAAGGTAATGTCTACTTTGGAATCAGAATGTACTTCATATTTACCTATCATCTTACTGGATAAGCTGTCCCCCAAGTAAACTACCACAAGGCTGATTTATAAATGCCCCAGGTGAAAATGATTATAATTACTCACGTTAATAAAGGATTAAGGATGGAACAATTCAAGACGTAATCTCGGCAAACGGAACTGTCTCCAGCTATGTTTCCCAGAGCCCAGACTGCCTGAAAAGGGATGGTGGAACTGTGACTTAAAGAGCCTGGTAGCTTCTGCAAATACTTTATAGTACTACAAAGCCCCCCATCCCTCCAAACCTGGCTGAGGCATGTATCAAGACTAGAGATATTAAATAAGTTCATGTGACTTGTTTAAATTCTTACTGAGTACTTGCTCTACAAGTACTTTTTCCCTGGGTGGTCCTCGTGTGGTGGGGAAGAAGACACGCTGCCATCTGCAGCAGGATAAACCAAATCAACACCTGTCGGCTACACCACTAAGACAAAAATCTCCATTTCTATTAAACTAGCAAGAAACGGGTGGGAGAGATGGAAATTGTACCTTATCTTCAATATTTGGGAGAGATGGAAATTGTACCTTATCTTCAATATTTACCTATGGTAGTAAGGGGTACTATGTGTTTTGTTCCACCATTTTTTCTTTTCTTTCTTTTTTTTTTGTCAGTTGTGGGGCTTGGCCTCAGGACCTGGGCGCTATCTCTGAGCTTTTGTGATCAAGGCTAGCACTTTACCCACAGTGCCACTTCTGGTTTTCTGGTGACTAACTGGAGATAAGTGTGTCACAGACATTCCTACCCAGGCTAGGGGCTGGCCTTGAACTTCAATCCTCAGAATTCAGCCTTCAGAGTAGCTTAGATTACAGGTGTGAGCACTGGCACCCGGCTTATTCACCACTTTTGACACCAAATATATGTAAGTCTCTCTGCATTAAAAACCAGTTGTCAGATACCAACTGTATGTTAACAATTTAATACAATTTTGACACTGTATTAGCACTATGTTAGCTATCACTGATCTGTCTCACAAGACTGAGATGTCTCATATCAGATATGAGTTTCAGTGTCTGAGGCCTCTAGTACTAGTGACTGGCCACCTATAAAACTGGCTATAGCTCTAATTATCTCTCAGTTAACTGGAATAACTTAGATCTAACCTAAAAAAAAAGAACACGTTAGCCAGGCGTGGTGGCTCATGCCTGTAATCCTTGCTACTCAGGAGGGTGAGATTTAAGGATCAAGGTTCAAGGCCAGCCTGCATGAGAACCTGAGTCTCTTATCTCCAATTAACCTCTAAGAAACCAAGGGTAGGGTGGTAGCCTTGAGCTGAAAAGCTCAGAGAGGTACTCAGGCCCGGGGTAGGGTAGTAGTCTTAAGCTGAAGAGCTCAGGGAAAGCGCTCAGGCCAAATTCAAGCCTCAAGACCCGCAAAAAAAACCCACTATTTAAATGGTAGAGTGTTAGCCTCGAGCTGAGGAGCTCAGGGACACCATCCAATCCCAAAGTTCAATCTACATGATGGAAACAACAAAACAAAACAAAACAAAACAACAACAACAAAAACACTCTGGAAATGATGCTGTAGCTCTAGTGGAAGAGCACTAGTGATGAGCTAAAGAGTTCAAGGAAGACACCCAGGCCTAGAGTTCAAGCTCCATGACAGAAAAAAAGAAGAAGAAGAAAAAAAAAGATAATGCTTTACTTATACCAGGTATAATGTAGGAATTGCTGCTAACAGAGATGCACAGGGCAAAACAGTCAGTAAGTGTAGGGACTGGTAGTGCAGAGTTTCTGTGCCCTCTGACACCTCAGCACAGGTTCAGCCCTCCTCACATATCTGGGAACAACTTTGTTTTTATGTTGGTGACCAAATCTATCTGAAGATGACATTTTATTTTCCTTTATTGAGATTGAATAGTTACATACATATAATCATTTTTACGTTCACACTGGAAAAAATTGTCATTCTTATTTACACAGCTTATGAGTAACAATAAAACCCAAAGACCTCAAGTTTTACATAGGAAAAAAGTATCTCTTTGAACATTAATGATAAAATTACTACTTCTTGATTGAATAATATGTACCTTTCTTTCCTGTTGCTTAGTTAGCATCAGCATCTCTCCCATTCCTTCCTCCCCTCACTGTCCTTGAGTTGCTTAAGGATGCAACTAATCAATGAGTTGCTCACTGATGAGTTCACTTTCATCAATGTCTAGTGTAACTGATGGGCCCTGTTGCTGCACTTTTTCACCACTGATTCTGTGTGAAGGGTACCTTTTTATCACTCAGAAAATTCCAAGGGTGTTGAGTGCACTGTGTCAAGAATAAGGATTAAAATAAGATTATATTCTCAGTATCATCAACAATCAAGCCAAATCTGAGTATTACCTGTTCTTGTACATCTTCAAAGTCTGAGTTAAGCAACTCTATAAAAATGGGGACAGCCCCTGCTTCAATGACAATTTTTGTCTGCTGAGAGGTTCCCGAAGCAATGTTTGTTAGAGCCCAGGCAGCTTCAAACTGAAAGTAAGATAAAGTTATGAGAGGTCATTCTAGATTAAGCAGTTTTACCTACTAGCTAGGTGGAAAAAATGAACTTAACCATGAATAAAACAAAATCAAACAAAAGTTGCCCACTTACTTCCCCCATGATAGGAAGAGCAGTGATGCTACACAATGGAAACATGGAACTAGGTTCAACCACTTATGGGTCACTTTTCATTTCTGGAGCTTCATCTTCTCTTATGAAATGTATCTTAAGAGTGAGATAGCTCTCTCAAAAGTATTGTTTAGCTGAGTTTCTAGCAAATTCCAAGGGATTTACTCATCTTCCATTTTTGGAGAAGGAGCCAGAGAAATAAGTGATTTGCCTTAGGTCACATAGGTAGTTATAGAATCTCTGATTTATAATGAAATACCTTTCATAATCTGGTATTTTTCTTTTGAGATTAAAACTCTTTTTAGGGCAGAGTGCTAGCTTTGAGCAAAAGAAGCTCAGGGGGCTGGGAGTTTGGCCTAGTGCTGGTAGAGTGCTTGCCTAGCATACACGAAAAGCTGGGTTCGATTCCTCAGTACCATATACATAGAAAAGACTGAAAGTGGTACTGTGGCTCAAGTGGTACAGCTCTAGCCAAAGCCCACGTGCGAGCCCCACGACTGGCCAAAAAAAAAAAAGAGAGAAGGAAAAAAAATAAAAATAATAAATCTAAAAAAAAAGCAGATAACAATGTATGTTCAATGTATGTTTTCATCATGTTTGAAGTTCCGAAGTATATAAAGTTCATCAATGAATGCACTACTTCATATAGTTATCACTGAGATTTGTGGCTCTTTTCTCTGAAGCCAAGTTTTCTGAGGCAAATGACAGTTTCCCGTAAGTATTTCCTCATTATTTATGTATTTACACCCACAGTAATTTGTTAAAGAATTTCAGTTTGGCTATCATATCCCTAGATTTTACCTGTAATGTACAATTCTCATTCCGCTTCAGAAATTCTACAAACCGATCAACTACTCCTGGAGTATTGATAACTTCATCTATTGGAGGACTTGGTTCTGGAAGAAGAGGAAATAGAGGAAAAGTCAGGAGGCTTTGCCTGATCCACTTCCTGGGGTAAGTTTATAATCCTTCCTAAATACATCTTATAAATATTCCCAAACTCCTTTCTAGTAAGGCTCCTTTAACAATTCTCGCTGCTCTCTGAAACTATACAATTCATATAGCATGCTAAAATGTAAAGCCAATTCTAATTTAGGCATACTCATTTCTAGCTTACTGAATGAAAGTTCAAAATGGTAAAGGAGGGGCCAGAAGCATAGCCTAGTGGTAGAGTGCTCGCCTAGCATGCATGAAGCCCTGGGTTTGATTCCTCAGTACCATATACAAAGAAAAAGACACAATTAGCCAGGCACTGTGTCTTATGTCTATAATCCTAGCTACTCAGGAGGATGAGATCTGAGGATCGCAGTTCAAAGCCAGCCTGGGTACTAAAGACTATGAGACTCTCATCTCTAATCTCTAGAAAAGGGAAGTGAGGCTGTGGCTCAAGGGGTAGGGTGGTAGCCTTGAGCTGAAGAGCTCAAAGACAACGCCCAGGCACAGAGTTCAAGCCCCCTGACCCACCAAAAAAAGAAAAGAAAGAAAGAAAAGTGTGGGCGTGGTGGCTCACGCCTGTAATCCTAGATACTCAGGAAGGTGAGATCTGAAGATCAAGGTTCAAAGCCAGTCCAGACACAAAAGGACCTGAGACTCT
This sequence comes from Megascapheus bottae, assembly GCF_031878675.1. Taxonomy (NCBI): domain Eukaryota; kingdom Metazoa; phylum Chordata; class Mammalia; order Rodentia; family Geomyidae; genus Megascapheus; species Megascapheus bottae. The sequence goes on from NC_143514.1 coordinate 65,152,649, forward strand.
TATAGCCAATTAACCCCCAGAAATGGGGCTTGGCTCAAGGGTAGGGTGGTAGCCTTCAGCTGAAGAGCTCAGGGACAGCATCCTGGCAGAGTTCAAGCCCCATGACCCAAAAAAGAAAGAAAGAAAAAAAGAAAGAAAGAAAGAGTGAGTCAGAAGTGGCATTGTGGCAAGAGGTAGAGTTGCTAGTCTTGAGCAACAAGAATCTAAGGACAGTGCTCAGGCCCTGAGTTCAAGCCCCAGTACTGGAAGAAAAAAAAAAAGGTAAAGGACAAAGGAAAGCCCAAGGAATGAACAACCTTTGTTTACATATTTCTGTATTTCCCTTCATGGCCATAGTCCTTGAACTCAAGGCCTAGGCTCTGTCCTTGAGCTTTCTCTAGCACTCTACCACTTGAGCCACAACACCACCTCCGGCCTTTCTGCCTCTCTCTCTCCCTCTCCCCACACTCCCCTCTCTCCCTCTCCCCACACTCCCCTCTCTCCCTTTTCTTTTCTTTTCTTTCTTTTTTTTTTGGCCAGTCCTGGGCTTGAGTTCAGGGCCTAAGCACTGTCCTTGGACTTTCTCAAGGCTAGAGCTCTACTACTTGAGCCTCAACACCACTTCCAGCTTTTTTCTATATATGTGGTACCAAAGAATCAAACCCAAATCTACGTGTATGCTAGGCAACCACTCTACCACGAGGCCAAACTTCCGGTCCCCGGCTTTTTCTATGTATGTGGTACCAAGGAATTGAAACCAGGTCTTCATGCATGCTAGACAAACACGCTACCACTAGGCCAAACTCCTAGCCCTGGCCATAGTCTTTTCTTGGGAGGAGTGCTTAATATACTAAGGCATGATATATTTCTCCTATCATAACAGACTTTATTTTTTGTAGTATTGGGGATAGAAATCAGAGCCTTGTGTATCATATACCAACTACCATACACTTCTAGACACTGAATATATAGTAGTGAACAAACCCAAAGCTCCTGTCCTGGTGTAATTTATATCCTCATCAGCAGAGATATATTATTATTGTTAGAAAGTAGTAAATACATTCTGTACTCTAACTGTGGATGCCATACCTATGCATTCCACCAGATGCCTACTAAAGTTATAGATGATTATTGTGATATACAGCTATAATCCCAGCATTTAAAAGGTTGAGACAGGAGGATCTCAGGTTTAAGGCCAACCTGGATTATACAGCAAATTCCAGGAAGGGTTGAGTATAAAGCAAGATTGTCACAGAATAAAACAAAAATCACAAAGAAAAAACAATGCATCATTCAACCCCTTTTTCCTTGTCATTATTTCCTAATCAGTATAGTAGAAAAACTATATTGTAGTAAATATTTTAAATAATTTGAAGATGAGTTTAGAGTATACAAAAGGACATATACAGGTTATATTCAAATACAACACTATTTTATAAAAGTGTCCTGCATATATTGAGGGATGATACTAATAGAGGAAGAAAAGAGATGTAGGACAAGGTAAAACTGCTGGACAGGGGATGGGAGGACAGAAGTGTTTGTTAGTTATTTGTTCCTCCATTCAGTTATCGCTAGTACTGGGGCTTCACTTCAGGGTCTAAGTGTTTTGTCTAAACTTTTCTGTTCAAGGCTCATGCTCTACAACTTGAGCCATGCCTCCACTTCAGCTTTTTTTTTTTTTTTTTCCTTTTTTCTTTTTAGTTAATTGGAAATAAAAATCTCAGGAATTTTCCTGCTCAGGCTGACTTGTAACTGTAATTCTCAGCTCTCAGCCTCCTGAAAAGCTAGGATTATAGGTATGAACCACTAAATGCCTGGCTAACATGGCAATTTTGGATAGGAAGCCAGGTAGATTCATTAGTAAACTGGAAATAAGAGAGGTACTGAATAGATAAAGTGGAGGGTATTGGAAAGAAAGAACAAGTACAGAAGTGGAATGTACTTGGTTTGTTCAAGAACACCACTTCTGGAGCCGGGAGTTTGGCCTAGTGGTAGAATGCTTGCCTAGCATGCACGAAGACCCCGGTCTGATTCCTCAGTTGCCACATACATCGGGGGAAAAAAAAAAAAAGCTGAAAGTGGTGCTAAGGCTCAAATGGTAGAGCTCTGGCCTTGAGAAAGACCAAGGATAGTGCTCAGGCCTTGAATAAATGAGTGAAAAGAAAGAAAGAAAGAAAGAAAGAAAGAAAGAAAGAAAGAAAGAAAGAAAGAATACCACTTCTAATATAGGTAGAAATCATCAGCAAGTGGGAGAACAGTTGATGTGGTCACTGCAAAGAAAAAGAAGGGCTGGGAGTTTGGCCTAGTGGTTAAAGTGCTTGCCTAGCATGCAGGAAGACCTGGGTTCGATTCCTTGGTACCACATACATAGAAAAAAACCGGAAGTGGTGCTGAGGCGCAAGTGGTAGAGCTCTAGCCTTGAGAAAACCCAAGGACAGTGCTCAGGCCCTGAGCTCAAGCCCAGGACTGGCAAAAAAAAAAAAATAATAATAATACTTAAAAATAAATAAATAAATAAATAAATAAAAAAGAAAATTAAAAAAAAAAAAAAAAGTTTCTTCAAGAAGGATCAGTCTTTATACCTTTGGAGAGAAGTTTCCGGAATTTCTGTGTGGTTGCTAATTGCATGTCAGAATCATCAGAGAAGAGCATCTCCACCATTTCTCTTGTGATCACACTTTCCTAGAATATAAAAAGGCTTGAGACTTTACAAACAGTATAAAGAAACAGAAACCGAAATCACTACAGGCAGATGTGAGCACACAATCCTGCTTTGGTATGCTGCTTTCTAAGATTTAGGGGTAAGAGGATGGCCTAGCAGCCTCAGGAGAAGGGGGCTATTTAATCTGTCTGCTTGGAGTTGAAACATTCCAAATGGATTCTAAATCTCTGAAGGAACTGTTAACTCCCCTTGGATGTTTCCTTAGGTATATCCAGAGAATCTGGATTGCTTCTTTAAACTGACCAGTTAAGAAAGAGTCCGTAAGCTAGGCACAGTGGCTCATACCTGTAATCCTAGCTACTCAGGAGGCTGAGATCTGAGGATCAAGGTTCAAAGCCAGCCCCAGCACTGAAGTCCTTAAGACTCTTATCTCCAATTAACCACCCGAAAACTGGAAGTGGTGCTATGGTTCAAGCGGTTAGGGCAGTAGACTTGAGCTGAAGAGCACAGGGATAGCACCCAGGCCCAGAGTCCAAGCCCCATGACAAAAAAAAAAAAAAAAAGCTTCTAAGAGACATGAACTATGCAAATTCTATTCTGCAGAAGCAGTTGTGTTGCAGACCTGCTTCAGGCATGTGCAAAGGTCTTACCCCAGTTGTAGAGCTCACATAGGAGTCCATCAGCAGACTATCGAACATTGCAGCTTCTTCATTAATCAGCTCCACATTTCTCCGTTTAAAAAGCTGAAAATAAAATATGGGGACAGTGGTAAGACTACTTACAACCAAATAACAACTACTGCATCAATGATAAAGAAATGTTAGAGAAAATGATGCCAAGTTTTTATATTGACACAGGTTGACATTCTATGTTACTCTAATTGTTTATGTTCATCAAAAGAGAATATTTATAAAATAAACATTAAAAAAATTTCTTGCCAGTCCTGGGGTTTGAACTCAGGACCTGAGCATTATCATTCAGCTTTCTCAAGGCTAGAGCTCTACCTCTTAAGCCACAGCACCACTTCCAGCTTTTTTCTATGTATGCGGTATCAAGGAATCAGATCCGGGTCCTTGTGCATGCTAGGCAAACACTCTTCCACTAGGCTAAACAAATCTTTCAAGAATTTTTTTTTTGTCCTTAGTATAAAAGAGGATGGGTGGGGCTGGGAGTTTGGCCTAATGGTAGAGTGCTTGCCTAGCATGCACGAATGCCTGGGTTCAATTCCTTGGTACCACATACATAGGAAAAAAAAAGCTGGAAGTGGTCCTGAGGTGCTCAAGTGGTAGAGCTCTAGCCTTGAGAAAGTCCAAGGACAGTGCTCAGACCCTGAGTTCACGCCCAGGACTGGCAAAAACAAAAAACAAAACAAAGAATGTAAAGTAGAACAAGGCACCAATCTGGTAATGGGGGGGGGGGGGAAATAGATGATAACGTATCAGTATAGTCCCAATATTAAGGACATTTAGAAAGAAGAAACTGGAGAAAACAGAAGGCAGTCCAGAATGGGTACTATGCCCCAAAGGACCAGGCTTGGAGCTGAGCTTTCATGACCAGCATTTCACTGCATTGACTGCAGTGACAAAAAGACACAAAGAACTAGAATTAAAATGCTACATTTAAGGGGCCGGGAGTTTGGCCTAGTGGTAGAGTGCTTGCCTAGCATGCACAAAGACCCGGGTTCGATTCTTCAGTACCACATACATAGAAAAAAGCAGGAAGTGGTGCTGTGGCTCAAGTGGTAGAGCTCTAACTTTGAGAAAGTCCAAGGACAGTGCTCAGGCCCTGAGCTCAAGCCCAGGACTGGCAAAAAAAAAAAAAAAAAAAGAAAGCTACATTTAAGACATAGTGATGTTTATAGCTAGTCTAACTTATGGAAAGGGGATAAGGGACTGATTTTCCTGTTCTTAAAACTTCTAATATTTTTTCTTCTTTTGGGGGGGGGAGTGAGGAGACTCAAATTCACTATGATGCTTGCTTTCATTCATTGGCTGATGTTGTACCACCTGAGCCACACCTCTAAACCCCCAATATATCTCAATAAAAGGAAAATGGGCTTAGTGGTCCATTAAGTAGCTAAACTTATCTAACTTACTTCCCCCTAAAGGGAAGGGAAGTGTGCAAGATGAAGGCCAATCCTAGAGGTTGGCTCACTTTCCTGATCATCTGTTGACCAAATTCTAACTTACTTGTTGCTCCCGCTTCTGCTTCCGGAGCTGTATACCCTCCTCTTCTCTTCTTCGCCTCATTTCTTCAGGGTTTAGGGCATTGTTCTTATAGCTCTTCATTCGATAATTGTCTTTTCCTGGGCTTGCCATGGTCTCTAACAGAAAGAATATACAAAGACATTAACAAGACTTTCCAGAGAGAAGCATTTTTTTTTTCACAGTGCTCCCATCCTTCCCAAGTCTTAGCCTCCCCTACTTGGAGGAAAGGGAAGGGAAATCACACCAAACATCTCTTGTGTTACCCCACCCCTCCAGATAAACACTTAGGAACATTTACACACTTTGATTTTTGGTCAGTCTTGGGGTTTGAACTCTGAGACGAGGAGTTGTCCCTGAGCTCTTCAGCTCAAGGCTATCGCCCTACCACTTCTGGTTTTCTAGTGATTAACCGGAGATAAGAATCTTACAAACTTTAGTGCCTGGGGTTGGCTTTGAACCACCATGGTTTACAAAAGTAAACCATCGGGACAGGGAGTTTGGCCTAGTGGTATAGTGCTTGTCTAGCATGCACAAAGACCCAGGTTCAATTCCTTGGTACCACATACATAGAAAAAACCTGGAAGTGGTGCTGTGGCTCAAGTGGTAGAGCATTTGCCTTGAGAAAAGCCCAAGGACAGTGCTCAGGCCCTGAGTTCAAGCCCCATGACCGGCAAAAAAAAAAAAAAAAAAACAGAGTGAACCATCCTGCCTTGTTCAACCACACTCTTTTTTTGTTGTTGTTGTTGGTTGTGGGGCTTGAACTTAGGGCCTGGTTGCTATCCCTGAGCTCTTTTGCTCAAGGCTAGTTAGTGCTCTACCACTTGGAACCAAAGTGCCACTTTCAGTTTTTGAGTGGTTTATTGGATAAGAGACTTGTGGAGTTTCCTGCTAAGGCTGGATTTCAATCAAGATCCTCAGATCACAGTTTCCTGGGTAGCTAAGATTACTGGTGTCTGGTTCTGTCTTATACACTTTCATCGTAATAAGCTTGTCATTTTATAGGTGGAACTACAGAAACTGGAATAGGTATAGGGTCTTGAGCCAAACTGTTCAAATCCTGGCTCTTTTACTTGTTAGTTGAGCAACCTTGAACACACTTTTTTAATCTCTATGCTTGAGCATTTTTAAAATAGGGCCATAGAAGCCAGCACCAGTGGTGATTTGAGGATCACAGTTCAAAGCCAACTTAGGCAGACAAAAGTCTATAAGACTTCTGGTAAATATAACTGTAATCCCTCTACTAATTACAATTAAAAAAAAAAAAAGAAAAAAAAAAGTCCATAAGACTCTATCTCAGGGCTGGGAGTTTGGCCTAGTGGTAGAGTGCTTGTCTAGCATGCACAAAGACCCGGGTTCAATTCCTCAGTACCACATACATAGAAAAAAGCCAGAAGTGGTGCTGAGGCTCAAGTGGTAGAGTGCTAGCCTTGAGAAAGTCCAAGGAGAGTGCTCACACCCTGAGCCCAAGACCAGGACTGGCAAAAAAAAAAAAAAAAGACATCTCCAATTAGCCACTAGAAAACTGGAAGTGGCACTATGGCTTAAGTGGTAGAGTGCTAGTCTTGAGCTGAAGAGCTCAGGGAAAATGACCAGGCTCAAGTTCAAGCCCCAAGACTGATCAAAATAAATAAATAAAAACAAAACAAAACAGGGCCACAGTAGTTCCTACTTTGTAGAGTTGTTACAGATTGAATATCTTAAAACTATACTATAATACTGTTTAAAAAACCCTGAAGATATATTTTCTCTGTCTCTCTGTCTCTGTCTCTCGCATAAAGACAGGAAGATTACAAAGCAGTACATATTTTGCAAAAGCAAGATACTGATATCAGCTTACAGCTTTTTGGCTTATTTTTGTTGATTTTAGCCTCAAGCAAATCTTGATTTAGTTTGATACAATATTCAATCTTTTTTTGGCCAGTCCTGGGTCATGAACTCCGGGCCTGAGCACGGTCCTTGGGCTTTCCTCATGGCTAGTGCTCTACCACTTGAGCCACAGCACCACTTCTGGCTTTTCTATGTATGTGGTACCAAGGAATCAAATCTGAGTCTTCATGCATGCTAGGCCAACACTCTACTACTAGGCCAAACTCCTGGCCCCACAACATTAAATTTTATTTCAAAGGGTAAAATTACCTTATTTTGCTAAAAATGATTTATACTCCATGAAATAGTTACAAATTTGCCATCAGTTTTATTGTGCTGTTATAAAATGCATAGACATGTAAAAAGTCAACTTTTTACTGTGGTATTATTGATACATGTAAAATTAGAAATTTGCTGTTGTAAAAATGCTTTCCAAAGCCTAATGTTATCTTTCACAACAGTATTTATAGCTTTTAGGCTCAAGGCTGGCATATTATCACTTGAACCATAGATCCACTTCTGGCTTTTTGGTGCTTAATTGGAGATAAGAGTCTCACAGATTTTCCTGTCTGGCTTTAAACAGTGACCCTGAGATCTAGGATTACAGCACTGAGCCTCAGGGGCTTGGTTTAACAGAATTTTTTTGCTAGTTAAAACCACAAATAAATGAAGCTCCTATGAACAAGTACATGTTCCCTATATGGTTGTGGAGTACTGCAAACATTTCATTATTACTTGATATTTTTCAATTATCTGCTTTATGTAGCTTATAAACCTAGCTACTGTGTGTGCATGTACACACCAGTACTGTGACTTGAACTCAGGCCTGGTGCTATTCCTTAGGTTTTATGTTAAAGACCAGCTTTCTAGCACCTGAGCCACAGCTCCACTTCTATTTTGTGGTGGTAAATTGGAGAGAAGAGTCTCATAGGCTTTCCTGCCTGGGCTGGCTTCTAACTAGATTCTAAGATCTCAGCTTCCTAAATAACTAGGATTTAGGCATTAGCCACTGGTACCTGGCTTAATGTTTATACTTCTATCTTTTTGGAAGGGATCTTAATAGGGTCAAGTTGTTTTTCCACCTCAGGTTCTTAATTAACTGGTACTCAAGGCTTGTACCACCACACCCTGCTATTTTTAGTATTTTGAAAGATACAAGTTGGGCTTGTTGATCCTCTCTACATTATGCTTCCTTTTTTAATTTTTTTTTGCTAGTCCTGGGGCTTGAACTCTGGGCCAGGGTGCTGTCCCTGAGCAATTCAGCTCAAGGCTACCACCTACCTCTTGGCCTGAGTGTTGTCCCTGAGCTCTTCAGCTCAAGGATACCACCCTATCCCTTGAGCCACAGAGCCACTTCTGGTTTTCTGGTAATTAACTGGAAATACAGTCTTATGTTCTTTCAACCACAATCCTCAGATCTCAGCCTCTGGAGTAGCTAAGATTACAGGCATGAGCCACCACACCCAGCTTATCAGCTTTGCTTTTTTTTCCCATCCAGCCTTGGGGGCTTGAACTCAGAGCCTGAGCACTGTCCTTGGGCTTTCTCAAGGCTAGTGGTCTGCCTTTTGAGCCACAGCACCACTTCTGGATTTTTCTATGTATGTGGTACTGAGACATCGAACTGGGGTATTTGTGCATGCCAGGCAAGCACTCTACCACTAGGACAAACTGGCGGGGCCCCCCCAGCTTGGCTTTTTGAGGGCTAATTGATAATGAACTTTTAGCTCCAATTAACTACCAAAAGCTGGATGTGGAGTAGAGTGATAGCCTTGAGCAACAAAAGCTCAGAGATAGTGCCCAAGCCCCAAGTTCATAACACAGGACTAGTTAAAAAAAAAAGAATCAAACATTTACATATACATATGTATATGTACATATACTATACATGTATAAACATTCACACATACAATATATGTAGCAAACACATGGGAAAATATATGAAGGGGAAAATAGTTTCCAAATAATATTTGGGAGCTTTAATAAACCACTTTCAATAATGAATAGGATATCTAGACAGATCAATATGAAAAGAGTATTTGAATATTATAAATCACTAGATTTTTAACAGAACCAGCATTCCATCTAACAGCAGCAGATTTCACATTCACTCTTCTGTGCACACAAACACTCTTCCGTATAAAACATGTTAGGTGGGCCGGGAGTTTGGCCTAGTGGTTAAAGTGCTTGCCTAGCATGCACGAAGGCCCAGGTTCGATTCCTTGGTACCACATACATAGAAAAAAGCTGGAAGTGGTGCTGAGGCTCAAGTGGTAGAGCTCTAACCTTGAGAAAGTCCGAGGACAGTGCTCAGGTCCTGAGCTCAAGCCCAGGACTGGCAAAAAACAAAACAAAACGTGTTAGGCCACAAAAAGAATCTCAAGTAATAAAACACACACACACACACACACACACACACACACACACACACACACACACACACACACACACACACACACACACACACACACACACACACACACACACACACACACACACAGAAGTTATTTGAAGTATCTCCTCTGGCTGCAAGGACCAAACCTAGAAATCAGTAGTAGAAAAGAAAAAACTGGAAAATTCAAACTATGTGGTAATTATATAAGAGATTCTTCATAACCAAAATAGATTGTGACCCAAAATAACTTTAATATAAATTCATATTAATTCATGTATATCAAATATTACATATGTGTTTTCAATATAATGAGATACCTTGGGAAAGGGTCTCAAGCCTAAGCACAAAATTCTTTTTTGTTGTTTCATATATATCTTATATACATAATCTGAAGGTAAATTTATTTATTTATTTATTTTAGCAGTCCTGGAGCACTGTCCTTCGGCTTTCTCAAGGCTAGAGCTCTACCACTTGAGCCACAGCACCATGCCTGGCTTTTTCTAGGCAAGCACTCTACCACTAGGCCTCTTTTTTTTTTTTTGGCCAGTCCTGGGCTTAAGCTCAGGGCCTGAGTACTGTCCTTGGATTTTTCTCAAGGCTAGAACTCTACCACTTGAGCCTCAGCACCACTTCCGGCTTTTTCTAAGTATGTGGTACCAAGGAATCGAACCCGAGTCCTCGTGCGTGCTAGGTAGCACTCTACCACTAGGCCAAACTCCTGGCCCCCATGTCTGGCTTTTTCTATGTATACGGTACCAAGAAATCAGACCCAGGGTCTTCGGACCTATTCCCTCAAAAACATTTTTTTATTTTAATGTATAGAGGGGTTATAGTTATATTCACCAGCTAGAAGATACATTACTTCTCACACGTTGATACCCCTTTCTCATGTTTTTACCCTCTGTTCCCTCAAATTTTATGTGAAGTCACAATGCCTAGTACCTCAGAATATTACTATATTTGGAGATAGAGTTCCTAAAGAGACAAGTTAAATGAGGTTTACTGCTTATCTAATGACTGGGTTTCCTTATATAAGAATATACCATGGATTTCTGGTAATCTTAGTAACTCAGGAGGCTAAGATCTGAGGACCATGGCTCAAAGCAAGTCAGGAAGGGAAAGTTTGTGAAATTAGTATCTCCAGTAACTGTAAAAAAGCCCTAAGTGGGCACTGTCGCTGAGCTGTTGTTTTTTTGTTCTTTTTTTGGTGGGTCTTGGGGCTTGAACTTGAACTTGGCCTGGGTGCTGTTCCTGAGCTCTTTAGCTCAAGGCTACTGCTCTACCCTTGAACCAAGCCTCACTTTCTAGGGGTTAATTGGAGATAAGAGTCTCAGGTTCTTTTGTGCCCAGGCTGGCTTGGAACCTTGATCCTCAGATCTCAGCCTCCTGACTAGACAGGATTACAGGCGTGAGCCACTACGCCCAGCTTTTTTTTTTTTGTTGTTGTTGTTGTTGTTCTAGGCTAGACTAGAGTACCACTTCAGGCTTTTTTGTTTGTTTATGTGGTACTAAGGAATTGAATCCAGGGGTTGATGCATGCTAGGCAAGCTCTCTACCACTAAGCCACATTCCCAGCTCCAAGTGTGGTTTTGAATGTCAAGTCCTGGAGCTTGAATTCAGGGCCTGGACTATGTCCTTGAGCTTTCTCAAGGTTAGTGCTCTACCCCTTGAGCCACATCACCACTTTCAGCATTTCCTTTTATCTGATGGTCAGATGGCCAACTCTTCCAAAAGGAAGACTGAGAATTATCTAAGGAAGGACTGTTACTAGTTCATTCACTATTAACAAACCATAGGATTTAGTCACCTATGGTCTTACTTAACTGGATTTATAGGTTATTTAGTTTTAGCTTTCACATTCACAAATTGATAAATGATTTTGAATCCTACCAGAAAATTAATATTGATAATATTAATAATGAGGGCAAAAAAAGGAACAAGAAAATGGAAACTGATGCCTCTGGAAATATCAGCTCCATGTACCAAAATTAGGTATCTAATATATTACAATATAATAAAATGAAGTAGCCAGGCACAGTGGCTCACACCTGTAATCCTAGCTACTCAGGAGGCTGAGAATGAGGATCATGGTTCAAATCCAGGCCAGGCACTAAGAAGTCAGTGAGATTCTTTTTTTTTTTCATTATTTTATTGTAAAGATGGTATACAGAAGGATTATAGTTACATAAGTAAGGTAATGACTGACTTCCTTCCTTCCTTTCTTTTTTTGCCAGTCATGGGGCTTGAACTCAGGGCCTGAGCACGTACTTGGACTTTTCTCAAGGCTAGAGTTCTACCACTTGAGCCACAATACCACTTCCAGCTTTCTGCTATGTATGCGGTACCGAGAAATTGAACTGGCGTCTTCATTCATGCTAGGCAAGCACTACTACTAGGCCAAACTCCCAGCCACCTCAGTGACATTCTTATCTCCAATTAATCACCTGAAAACTAGAAGTGGCACTGTGGCTCAAGGGGTAGGGTGGTAGCCTTGAGCTGAAGACCTTAGGGACAGCGCCCAGGCCCACAGTTCAAGTCCCACGACCAGCACAAAACAAAAATAAATTTAAAAAAATGAAGTAATATGACTAGCTAAGTAGGTCTAAGTCAGTGAAAAATCATAGTCAACTATTAGACAATTTTAAATATTAAGCAAGGCATTGGAGGCCCATACATGCTATCTTAGCATTTCAGGGATCCTGAGACCTGAGGACTGAGGTTCAAGGTCAGCCCAGACAGAAAAGTCTAAGACACTCCATCTTCAATTAATTAGAAAAATGTTGAACTAGAAGTGTGACTCAATTAGCAAAGCACCAGCCATGAGCAACAGTACAGACACCAAAAAAGAAAAAAAAAAAAAAAAACACCAACCTTAGAATCTTCAGTGAACTTTCCTCAGTACCACATACACAGAAAAAGCCAGAAGTGGTGCTGTGGCTAAAGGGGTAGAGTGTTAGCCTTGAGAAAGCTCAAGGACAGTGCCCAGGCCCTGAGTTCAAGCCCCAGAACTGGCAATAACAACAACAACAACAATAATACCTGGGCACTGGTGGCTCGAACCTGTAATCCTAGATACTAAGGAGGCTGAGATATGAGGATCACAGTTCAAATCCAGCCAGGACAGGAAAGTCTGTGAAACTCATCAACTAATCACAGAAAAAGCTAGAAGTAGCTCTGTGGCTTAAGTGGTAAGAGTGCTAGCCTTGAGCAGGGGCATGAGTTCAAGCCCCAGGACCAGCATAAAAGAATAAAATGTAATACCTATTGAATTTATAAAGTTATAATACATATTGAATTTATAAAGCTATTGTTATCAGCAAGACATATTTGCATGACATTGGTGTGGTAGTGTAGGTGTAATCTCAGCTACTTCAGGAGGGCAGCAAGTCAAGTTTGGGCTGAATAGTAATATTCTATTTCAAAAAACAAAACAAGGACTGGGAATGTGGCTTAGTGGTACAGTGCTTGCATATTATGCATGAAGCCCTGGGTTCAATTCCTTAGTACCACATAAACAGAAAGAGTGGGAAGTGGTGCTATGGGTAAAGGGGTAGAGTGTTAGCCTTGAGCAGAGAGAAGTGCAGGGACATTGTCCAGTTCAAGCTCCAGGACTGGTCAAACAAAACAAAAACAAGGGGCCAGGAGTTTGGTCTAGTGGTAGAGTGCTTACCTAGCATGCACAAAGACCCGTTAGATTCCTTGGCACAATATATATAGAAAAAGTGGTGCTGCGGCTCAAGTGGTGGTAGAACTCTAGCCTTGAGAAAGCCCAAGGACAGTACTTAGGCCCTGAGTTCAATTCCCAGGACTGGCAAAACAAAAACAAAACAAGAGCTGGGAATGTAGCTTAGTGGTAGAGTGTTTGCATAGCATGCAGGAAGCCCTGGATTCAATTCCTCAGAACCACATAGAAAACGCCAGAAGTGGCTCTTGGGCTCAAGCCCTAGAGCAAAAGAAGCTTTGAGCAAAAGAAGCTCAGTAATAGTGCCTAGGCCCCAAGGTCAAACAACAGGTCTGGCAAAAAAATAAAATACTTTTTTTGGGGTGCCAGGCCTGGGCCTGGGCGCTGTCACTGAGTTTTTGTGTTCAAGGCTACCACTCTACTACTTGAGCCAGTTCTACTTCTGGCTTTTTGATAACTGGAGATAAGGATCTCATGAACTTTCCTATCTAGCTGGCTTTGAACTGTGATCCTCACCTCAGCCTTCTTAGTAGCTAGTATTACAGGAATGAGACACTGGTACCTGGCTCAAAATATTTTTAATATAATTTTATTATTATTGTTATTTCATAATTCAAGTAACAAATACATTTCAAAATATTAAATTTTGTTTTAGCTTTTTAAAGTTTTCTTTAAAAAATAAATCAAGTCCCTAGGGCTGGGTATATAATATAGCTTGGAGGTAGAATTCTTACCTCCAAGGCCCTGGGTTCAATCCCCAGATCTCAGTCTCCTGAGTAGCTAGGATTACAGGTGTGAGCCAGCAGAGTATTATCTCTAATCAGCTGCCAGGAAACCAGAGGTGGTGCTGCAGCTTAAACTGGTAGAGCATTACCCTTGAACAAAAGCGCTCAGGGACAGTACCCTGGCCTTGGGTTCAAGCACCACAACCAACAAAAAATAAAAACAACCTAAGATACAAATAGACACATTAGCCTATGAGTATAGTTTAGTTGTACATTGCTTGCTTAGCATGCACAAGGTCCTAGGTTCAATCCCTAGCATTACAAAAGAATCCAAACCTACAAAAAGTTAGAATCATCAATACCACTGGTCTTCCATGCCCACATCTTGTCCCAGTTAGGTTTATTGGGATAGTAACTTGAACAGAGATATCATCTTTTGAAAAGACCTGCCTGAGGTTCTTGTTCAGGAAGTGTCACTCTTTTCAGAATTCTGTCCATGGTAGTTTTTTATTTTTAATTACTTTTTTTAAATTGGCAGTGCAACGTCAACTCAGGGCCTGGGTGCTGTCTCTGAGCTTTTGTGCTCAAGACTAGTGCTTTATTACTTTGAGCCACAATACTGCTTATGGTTTTGTGGTAGTTAATCCGAGATAAAAGTCTCACAGACTTTCTTACCCAGCTGGCAAACTTCAATCCTTCAGCCACATCTCCATTTCTGGCTTTTGGGGTAATTAACTGGAGATAAGAATCTCACAGACTTTACTGCCTGGCTGCTTAGATCTCAGCCTCCTGAGTAGGATTACAAGTATGAGCCGCCAGTATCAGCCACTGTCAATCAAGAGCCACTGGCATCTTGCTCTGTCTTTTATGAGTTCTCACATTTTGGTGAGACTAGGTTCAAGTACATAACAATATTTGTCTTTTAAGCTAGCAAATCATTTTTAAATAAGGAGGGCTTTGTGGGAAGTTTCCCAGCCTTCTCGTTTAATTAGCCAGAATAGCATCATATGTCATGTCCTAATCAATCACCAGTTTAAGGAGTCAGAATTACAATGACTGATTAGAGTTTGTATTAATCAGGACTACTCCCTGGGCTGGGCACAGGCTGCCAGATTCCCAGTTGGTAAAGTAGTAGTGGTGATGAAGCAACCAGTAACGAAAACTGTCAAAACTCCTTTGCTAGGGAGTCAGAATAAGCCACCACCAGAGCTGCAAATATCGTCCATACAAACACTTAAAATTAGACAGTGAAATTACTACCACCAGAGCTGCAAGTATCGTCCATACAAACACATAAAATTAGGCAGTGAAATCACTACAAAGATTTGTTAGGATAAAGAGATCTGGCACAGCAAAAATAGTACAAGGCATAGGCCAGTACTAGAGGAGAGAATACACGAGAGGAAGTGAAATACAGAAGTTTCCAAACTCAGGAGGCAAAGGCAAGCCACAATTATGCCCAGAACCAAAAGGGCCTAGATTACCAGCCTTCGACTTAATACCTCCTCTTCTCAATTTATCATTGTGAGTTAATTATTCAAACCTCCAAAAAACGTTGATTTAGATATTAATAATTTGAAGAAAGCTGACAACCAAAAAGCACCTGAAATAGAATAAAAATTATCTTGGAGCCGGGCTCATGTCTAATTCTAGCTACTCAGGAGGCTGAGATTTGAGGATCAAGGTTCAAAGCCAGCCTGGGCACAAAAGGACTTGAGACTCTTATCTCCAATTAACCTCTAGAAAATGGAAAGTAGGGCTTAGCTCAATGGCAGGGTGGTAGTGGAGTTGAAGAGATCAGGGGCAGTGCCCATGACCTCCCCCCCCCAAAAAAAAATTACCTTGGGCTAAGAGTTTGGCCTAGTGGTAGAGTACTTGCCTTAGCATGCACAAAGATCAGGGTTCGATTCCTCGAACCACATACATAGAAAAAGCTGGAAGTGGTAATGTGGCTCAAGTGGTAAAGCTCTAGTCTTAAGAAAGCCCAAGGACAGTGCTCAGGCCCTGAGGTCAAGCACCAAGACTGGAAAAAAAAAAATATCTTGGAGCCATGGCTCCTGCCTGTGATCCTAGCTATTCAGGAGGCTGAGATCTGAGAATTTCAGTTCAAAGTCAGCCCAGGCACTATAAAGTTGTGAGATTCTTATCTCCAATTAATCACCAGAAAACTAGAAGTGGGGTTGCGGCTCAAGAGTAGGGTGGTAGCTGAAGAGCTCAGGGACAACACCCAGGCCCAGGGGTAGGATAGTAGCTTGAGGTGAAGAGCTCAGGAACAGTGCTCAGGCCAGAGTTCAAGCCTCATGATTCTGCCCCCCCCCCCAAAAAAAAATGGGAGGACAAAAGGTGCACAAATGCAGCAATGGTACTCATTAGACACTATGTTGAAAATGAAGAACTAGGCCGGGAGTTTGGCCTAGTGGTAGAGTGCTTGTGTAGCATTCACGAAGACCCGGGTTTGATTCCTTGATATCACATACATAGAAAAAAAGCTGGAAGTGGTGCTGAGGCTCAAGTGGTAGAGCTCTAGCCTTGAGGAAGTCCAAGGACAGTGTTCAGGTCCTGAGCTCAAGCCCAGGACTGGCAAAAAAAGAAAAAACGAAAATGAAGAACTATAAAACTTATGGGTGGGATGAAGGAAAAACTGATGGAGGGATTACATTGTCCAAAAAGGAATGCACTCTGCACCTGATTCATGCAACTGTAATTCTTCTGTATATCACCATTTATCTATCTATCTATCTATCTATCTATCTATCTATTTATTTTTGTCTGTCGACTGTGGGGCTTGAACTCTGGGACTGGGCGCTGTCCTTGATCTCTTCAGTTCAAGGCTACTGCCCTACCCCTTCAGCCAGAGTGTCACTAGTTGTTTTCTAGTGGTTAATTGGAGATAAGAGTCTCCTGGTCTTTAGTGCCCGGGCTGGCTTTGAATGGGGCTTTTGCTTTGAATCTTGATCCTCAGATCTTAGCCTCCTGAGTAACTAGGATTACAGGCATGAGCCACCGTGCCCAGTTGGAATATCACCTTTATAACAATTTAAAAATAATTTTTAAAGAGATTAGGATCTGAAATTGTTTCCCAATTTGCAAAAAAATAATTTCAGTTCCTTCTCTCTAGAATACCAGTGATCCTAAAATTGAAGACCAATACAAAGTCATGTTTACATAAATACTCCTACATTTTTCTTCACAAATTTTGTTTTTTTGTGTGGTGGTAGGAATTGAACTCACAGCCTTGTGCATGCTGGCCAAGTGTTCTACTACTGAGCTGAATTTTTTTCATTACAAAGGTTCAGCTTGGGGGGCCAGGAGTTTGGCCTAGTGGTAGAGTGCTTGCTTGCCTAGCATGCACGAAGACCCGGGTTCAATTCCTCATTACCACATACATAGCAAAAAGCCGGAAGTGGTGCTGAGGCTCAAGTGGTAGAGTGCTAGCCTAGAGAAAGTCCAAGGACAGTACTCAAGCCCTAAGCCCAAGCCCACGACTGGCAAAAAAAAAAAAAAAAAAAAAAAAAGGTTCAGCTTGGAAGTGAAGCTGTGGCTCAAAGCAGTAAAGTGCTTGTCTTAAACATAAAAGCTTAGGGACAGAGCCCAAGCCCAGAGTTTAAGCCCCATGACTGGAAAAGAAAGACAGAGGAGGTGGGGGGGCAGGAGGAAGACAGACAGAGACAGAGACTAAAAAAAAAAAAAAAAAAAAAAAAAAAAAACCAACAACAACAAAAACTAATAGGCAGACACCACTGGCTCAGTCCTGGCAAGCACAAAGCCCTGAGCTCAAACACCAGTACTTAAAAACCAGAAAACTAAAAAGAGGAGTGGTGGTTGGTAGTCACAAAGTTCTTACTGGGTTCCAAACACTGGGTTATTCAATTTAGTCTCCAAACACCTCTTCCCCTTTCTAGGAAAAAGAAAGGGTTAGAAGTTGGGAGAACAGTATGTAGACTGTGTTAAATGCTTTTCTTACATTGTTTCATCTGTCAATTAAGAGATGTCTCTGACACAGGGCACTGGTTCCTTCCGCCTGTAATCCTACCTTCTCAAGAAGCTGAAACCTGAGGAACAAGGTTCAAAGCCAACCTGGTCAAAAAAGTCCTAGAAGCTGGGAGCTTGGCCTAGTGGTAGGGTGCTTGCCTAGCATGAACGAAGACCTGGGTTCCATTCCTTGGTACCACAGTATTGAAAATAGTTGGAAGTGGTGCTGTGGCTCAAGTGGTAGAGCATAGAGCTCTAGCCTTGAGAAAGCCCAAGGACAGTGCTCAGGCCCGGAGGTCAAGCCCCGAACTGAGGGGTTGGTGGGGAGAGGGGGAGAAAGGTCTGTGCAACTCTTAGATCCAATTAATGAACACAACAGATGAACTAAGTGTGGCTGAAGTGGTAAAGCATCAACCAGTCTATGAGCAAAAGAAGCTGAGTTCAAGCATCAATCTCCCCCCCTCCCCACTCACAAAATAAAGTGGCAAGGAACTTCTCTGAATGACAGGCCTGGCAACAATACCAGACCTGATCCTAAAGTCTGAGTGTTGCAGCTCAAGTGATCGGAGATCATACAAAATTCCAAACTCTCCTTTAGCTTCTCCCACACAATCAGCTGAGGTTAGCAATTCTCCCTGGACTTTTTCAATTTTGTTAAGACGAAATATTACAGTGTTCCTACAACAACAAAACCACTTTACCACTTTTAGAGCTAAAGGGCTTTCATTTCCAGACCAACCACTAGAGGGCCAGGGCCCTGGTCTCTTTGTGATCTAAGTTACTTTACCTCTCTAAGCCTCAGTTTTCCCATCTGTAAAATGGGGATGACAACAGTATCTACATACGAGGTTGTACAAATCAAGTAAAACACGAGATGTAAAGCAGTCAGAACACTGCCTGCAGAGAGAGTATCAAACTTCGCCGTTCTTACTACTTCGGAGAAATTAACATGGCTGGTTTGGCTTCTAAATCCAAAGTCGTCCCCCATCCCACACTCTCGGAGCAGTGAGGCCGCGGCCAGCCAAAGTCTCCACATAAAGATCAACAGGTCTCTTTTCTCCTTTCCGTTTTACTAACCAGGGCTGGCCCAGAAACCTCAAGTCTCCCACCTGTGTGGAGACCGGCGGGCCGCCCTGGCCTTGGGTTTCCGGACTCTCCCGAGGGCTGTCACTGAGCGCCGGCCCGGACAGCGGGCCCGGCTGTCTGCGGCTCCCGGTCCAGCGCGGGCTCACTCGGCGTGCCCTCGACCGCAGCGCGGCGGCCCCTCGCTGGCGGAGCCGTCTCCCGATCCAGTCCGGGAGCGCGGCTTCCAACCCCGCGGCGGCGCCCGGGCCTCCGCCCGCGGCCCGGCCCCCCGCCCCGGCTCCCCGCAGGCTGGAGACCAGTCCCCCTTCCCGTCCCCGGGCACGCGAGGCCACCACGTGGGGGCTCCGGGCGGGCCCGGGGGCCCCCAGGACCCGCCTCGGACGCTGCTCCCCGCGCGGCCCTAGTCCGGCCCCAAACTGGCGTGGGGCTACTCCGGCCGGGCTCCGGCTCTCAGACCTGCCGGAGTGGACGCAGACATCTCCGCACAGGCCTCGGACAGCCCCTCGACAAAGCCCCGGCCCCAGCCCGAGGACCCCCAATGGCCCAGCTTCCTCACTTACCCATCGCGGCTCCGCTCGCTAGAGACTTGGCGGCGGCGGCGGCGGCAGCGACAGCTTCAGCGGTAGCTCCAGCAGACAATATGGCGGATCCGAAAGACGGAAGCCTGAAAGGGACAAACAACCGACCCCGTTACGAAACGCGTTCTCACTCCCTCCCGGATGCTTCGCCCAGATCACGCCCCAGGCGCACGCTTAAAGAAACAGGCCACTAAAGCTGAGTTGTAGGGTTGGGCTATGCGGAGGTAGGTGTGGCCTATAAGACTAACTCCTCCGGAAGCTGACCTCTGAGTGGAAAACGCTGCCAGTGGCTCATTCCTGTAACCCTAGCTACTCAGGAGACTGAGGTCTGAGGATCACGGTTCGAGGCCAGCCCAGGCAGAAAGTCCCGGTGAGACTATTTTCTCCAATTAACGGTAGGGAAAAAAAAACAGAAGCGGAGCAGAGGCTTAGGAACAGCACCTAGGCCCTGAGTTCAAGCAGCACAACTGCCAAAAAATTAAATTAACATAAAAGCTTAAGGCCTTGCGTTCAACCTCAGTATCAACACAAAAAGGAAAAGCAAACAAAATGTGGTAGGAGGAAGAAAATAGAATGGATGAATACTAAGGAAACTTAAGCAAGTTAAATTCTCAGCTGTTTCGGCTATTTCCTCTTTATGATGAGCCCTACTTCAGAAATTTATTTCTTCCTTTAAAACCAACTTAAAGGGGGTCTGGAGTTTGGCCTAGTGGTAGAGTGCTTGCCCAGCATACACAAAGATTCCTCAGCACCACATACATAGAAAAAAGCCAGAAGTGGTGCTGAGGCTCAAGTGGTAGAGCTCTAGCCTTGAGAAAGTCCAAGGACAGTGCTCAGGCTCTGAGCTCAAGCCCAGGACTGGCAAAAAAAAAAAAAAAAAAAAAAAAAAAAAAGCTTGCACTGTGGCTCACGCCTGTAATCCTACTCAGGAAGATGAGCTATGAGGATCAGGTTCAAAGCCAGTCCGGGCACTAAAGAACCCAAGACTCTTATCTCCACAATCCTCAGATCTCAGCCTCCTGAGTAGCTATGACTACAGGTGTGAGCCACTGGCACCCGGCAAATATTCACTTTCTTTTTTTTTTTTTTTTTGCCAGTCGTGGTGCTTGAACTCAGGGCCTAACCACTGTCCTTAGGCTTTTCTTTTCCTTTTTTTTTTTTTTTGCCAGTCCTGGGCTTGAGCTAAGGGCCTGAGCACTATCCTTGGACTTTCTCAAGGCTAGAGCTCTACCACTTGAGCCTCAGCACCATTTCCGGCTTTTTTTCTAAGTATGTGGTGCTAAGGAGTCGAACCCGAGTCTTCGTGCATGCTAGGCAAGCACTTTAACACTAGGCCAAACTCCTGGCCTCTCCTTGGGCTTTTCTTAAAGCTAGAGCTCTACCTCTTGAGCCACAGCACCACCTCCAGCTTTTTCTATGTACTTGGTACCAAGGAATGGAAACTGGGTCTTTGGGCATGCTAGTCAAGCACTACCCACTAGGCCAAACTCCAGGCCCCCAAATACTGCCACTGCTGCTGCTTCTTTCTTTTTCTTGTTCCTCCTTCTCTTCCTCCTCTTCCCTCTTCTTCTTCTTCCTTTTTTTTTTTTTTTTCCTAGTCCTGGGGATTGAATTCAGGGTCTGGGCTCTGTCTTTGCTGAATTATCTCTAAAATAAAAATTCACGTCACACGCTAATTTTATTTTCCTTTATTTTCTTTCTCTTTCTTTCTTTCCTTCCTTTTTTTTTTTTTTTTTTTTTTTTTTTTGCCAGTCCTGGGCTTGAGCTCAGGGCCTGAGCACTGTCCTTGGACTTTCTCAAGGCTAGAGCTCTACCACTTGAGCCTCAGCACCACTTCCGGCTTTTTTCTATGTATGTGGTACCGAGGAATCGAACCCGGGTCTTCATGCATGCTAGGCAAGCACTTTAACCACTAGGCCAAACTCCCGGCCCCCTTCCTTCCTTCCTTTCTTTCTTCCTTTCTCTTTCTTTTTGTTGGTTATAGACCTTGAATTCTGGACCTGGGTGTTGTCCCTGAGCTCTTAAGCTCAAGGCTCTACCACTTGAGCCACAATACCACGTCCGGTTTTCTGTTGGTTAATTGGAGATAAGTCTCTTGGACTTAGTGCCCAGGCTGGCTTTGAACTTGATCCTAAGATCTCAGCCTCCTGAATTGCTAGGATTACAGGCATGACCCACCATGTCTGGCTTCTAATTTTTTTTCTTTTTGTTGGTTGTGGGGCTTGAACTCTGGGCCTGTGCACTGTCCCTGACCTATTCAAACCAAGGCTACCAACCTACCCTTTGAGCCATAGCACCACTTCTGATTTTCTTGTGGTTAATTGAAGATAAAGAGTCTCACAGACTTTAGAGCCTGGGCTGGCTTTGAACCATAATCCTCAGATCTCAACCTCCTGAGTAGCTAGGATTACAGGTGTGAGCCACTGCACCCCACTCATACCCTAATTGTCTAATAAGGAATGTCTATCCAGATCTTCTAAGGAAGGGGTAGAACTTTCATCATCTTTGCAATTATCCCAGCGTTTAGCATAGTGTTTGCCTAGAGTTATCAACTGAAACTACAAGTTGAAGTATTCCATCCACCACTGAGTTTATCTCTGTGCCCTGCAACCATTAGTGAATGGCTGACTGCTCTTTCCCTTCTTTAGTCTGTGAGCTCTCCATCCTATGTCTACAGGAGCCAAGCAGCTTTGTTTTCGTCTCTTGGAGTTGGCCCCACTCACACTCCTTCTGTAAAATCATAGCCTTTCCAGCATCACTTTCTAGCATCTGCTTTGTCATCCTCCCTCTTCCTCTTCTGTCAGTCCTTGGGGCTTGAACTCAATGCCTTGGCACTGTCTCTGATCTTCTTTTGTTCAAGGTTAGCACTCTACCACAGTGCCACTTCTGGCTTCATCTGTTTATGTGATGCTGAAGAATCAAATCCAGAGCTTCATGCATGCTGCAAGCACTCTACCACTAAGCCCCATTCCCATCCTCCCTCTTATTCTTCCTGCCCCAGGAACTACAAACTGTTTCCTCTGTCCAAATATACCATGTGCTAATACATGTATCCTTTTCTCTCACTGGAATCTATCTTTATCTCTCTTTTCTTTCCTTTCTTTCTTCTTTCTTTTCAGACGTGGGGCTTGTACTATGGACTTGGCGCTACCCCTGAGCTCTTCAACTTAAGGCTACAGCCCTATCCCTTAAGCCGCTTCTAGTTTTTTGGTGGTTAATTGGAGATAAGAGCATGGCCTGGTAGTGGTAGAGTGCTCACCTAGCATGCATGAAGCCCTGGGTTTGATTCCCCTGAACCACATACACAGAAAAAGCCAGAAGTGCCGGGCGGTGGCTCATGCCTGTAATCCTACTACAGGAGGCTGAGATCTGAGGATCAAGGTTCAAAGCCAGCCAGAGCACAAAAGGACCTGAGACTCTTATCTCCAATTAACATCTAGAAAAAGGGAAGTGGGACTTGGCTCAAGGGTAGGGTGGTAGCCTTGAGCTGAAGAGCAAGGGACAGGGCCCAGGCAGAGTTCAAGCCCTATGACCCACAAACAAACAAAAAAAGAAAAAGCCAGAAGTGGTGCTGTGGCTCAAGTGGCAGAGTGCTAGCCTTAAACAAAAAGTGTCCAAGGACAATGCCCAGGCCCTGGGTTCAAGCCCCAGGACTGGCAAAAAAAAAAAGTCTCATGGACTTTTCGTGCCTGGGCTGGCTTTGAACCAATGATCCTCAGATCTCAGCCTCATGAAGTAGCTAGGAATACAGGTGTGAGCACTGGTGGCCAGCTCACTGGACTTTCTTTTCTTGCCCACTTATTACCTGATTAATAGATTTTTGGGGTGATCCTTTCCTCCATGAAACCCAGAGAGTATTAGCACTTTCTCCAGTTACTAATTTACCTTGTAACTGCACCATCTGCCGCAGTATCTGGCACAAAGCAAGACTGCAATGACTGCATGCTGAAACAAGACATCACATATTCTGATAGGTCAGTTATATCCTCTTTCAGAGATTTGTGGTTTGGAACAGTAACTTACTTTCTTACCACTGACAGGTCACTATAGTTCTTTAAGCTTCAGCTCTCCATCTATAAGAGTGATGAAATATACCTCCTAGAGTCATCACAAAAGTCAGATCGACAAGACCTGAAATTTACCCAGAACAGCATGTGGTACACAGTGAGCATTCAGTTAGCAGTACTGATCATAGCCACCATGGCCTCTGATGTCTCATCTCCTGTTAAATGGAAAAGACAGAGCCCACGGAAGCCCCAGCAACTACATCCAGAGATTCTCACACCTCTAACTCTCTGCCTCATAGGCAAGAACAGGGAAAGAACCACAGGACACAGGCTTGTTGGAAATATAAAAATAGGACTTTTTTTTCCTTTTAGCACATCAATTATCAAAGAAAAAAAAACAATACGTAACAAAAATACAAAGCTCTGGTTTTGTTTTTGTTTTTTTTTTTTTGTCCATTTTTGCTTTTTCTGACCCTCAGCCAACCCTCCCCAACAGCCCATTGCCAGGGATCCCCTGGCTGAAGCCTGGAACTGTCCCTGGGATCCCCTGGAGCTCAGGAGAACCGATGGTCCAGATCTCTCTGGGGACTGGCAGAGTATGAGTAGGCTTTGCCCAATACCAGGCGGTCGCGCAGCAGCTTGAAGAAGGCATAGTAGTTGCTGAAAAGGATCAAGGCCAGTGAGATGGTCTGGTGCCACTTTTCAGAGGACATTAAGGAGTATAGCTGGTAGACAATGACGGCGCCCTCCAGCAGCAAGAGAATGTTGAGGATCCTCAGGGGTTTGCTGAAAAAGAACTACCCAGGAAAGGGTAGGCATGGACCAGAAGGTATACTCCAGAAGTCTGCCTCTTGGATTGGGGGTGGGGTGGTTGGGTAGGCCAGAGGCCAGTGAAGGGGATAAGGTCTTGGGGCCCCATGCAGACTTGGGAGGGGAGTAAGACTTTGCAGGGTCTGGCAGGGACCTTGGTAACTCCTCTGTCTTTCCTCTGGACAAAGGTGCTTCCACACAAGGCATTAAGATACTGTTCAACTTCTACCTCCTCCAGAAAGCCTTTCCTGAGAGGTCTACTGGTGCTTTCAAACTTTTTTCTGTCCTAAAATCATCTTTTCTTTATATGTAATCCTTTTAAGGATCATTGGGCATGAACACATTCAAATCTTTTTATTTATTGCAAGGCTGGGACTTGAATCTGTTTTTTTTGTTTGTTTGTTTTGTTTTTGTTTTTTTGTTTTTGGGTTTTTTTGGTGGGTCTTGAGGCTTGAACTCTGAACTGGCCTAGGCACTGTCCCTGAGCTCTTCAGCTCAAGGCTACTGACTTAAAGCCCCACTTCCCATTTTCTAGAGGTCCTTTTGTGCCCAATGTGTCTTTGAACCTTGATCCTCAGATCTCAGCCTCCTGAGTAGCTAGAATTACAGGCGTGAGCCACCACACCTGGTTAAACCTGTGGTTTTTTTGCTGTTGTTGTTATTGTTTTGTTTTTACTGGTTGTGAAGTTTTATCCCAGGGACTGGTTACTGTCCCTGAGCCTCTCTGCTCAAGGCTAGTTGTCTACCACTTGAGCCACAGCACTACTTCCAGCTTTTTCTGTTTATGTGGTGCTGAGGAATAAAACCCAGGGCTTCATGCATACTAGGTAAGCACTCTACCACTAAGCCACATTCCCAGCCTCTTGAACCTGGGGTCTTAATGCATAAGACAAATACTATACTACCAAGTTATTATACCCACAGCACAAATTACAATCTTATGGCATTGGCACATAAATTTATTTATTTTGAGGTGCTAGAGATTGAAAGCATGTGAAGTTATTATAGACTCTACAGCTTGAGTACCTACTATTTTCCGTATAGCATCTCCAACTAGACTGGCTATTTTTTTTTTTGTCAGTCATGGGACTTGAACTTTGGGCCTGGGTGCTGTCCCTGAGCTCTTCAGCTCAAGGCTATCGCCGTACCCCTTGAGCCACAGTACCACTTCCGGTTTTCTGGGGATTAATTGGAGATAAGAGTCTCATGGACTTTTTGTGCCTGGGCTGGCTTTGAACCATGATCCTCGGATCTCAGCCTCTTGAGAAGCTAGGATTATAGGCGTGAACCACTGTACCCAGCATAGACTGGTACATGACAACACTTACTCTTTTTTTTTTTTTGCCAGTCCTGGGCTTGAGCTCAGGGCCTGAGTACTGTCCTTGGACTTTCTCAAGGCTAGAGCTCTACCACTTGAGCCTCAGCACCACTTCCAGCTTTTTTCTATATGTGGTACCAAGGAATCGAACCCGGGTCTTCATGCATGCTAGGCAAGCACTTTAACCACTAGGCCACTAGGCCAAACTCCCGGCCCCGACAACACTTACTCTTATGTGATGTTTTAGAGCAAGGTATAGTATAGAACTAAAAAAAAATTTTTTTTTTAAATTTTGCTTTGATTTGCCAGTCCTGGGGCTTGAACTCAGGGCCTGAGCACTGTCCTTAGGCTTTCTCAAGGCTAGAGCTCTACCACTTGAGCCACAGCACCACTTCTGACTTTTTCTATGTATGTTGTACCAAGGGTTCAAACATGGTCATCGTAAATGCTAGGCAAACACTCTACCATTAGACCAAACTCCTGGCCCAGAAAAAATGTTTTTTGCTAAGCTGAAAAAGAGTGCTCACTGTCTCGGGACCTCAATTCTACAGGGGCCAACTTTCCCAAACTTCAAGAACTGCTTAAAGGATGGAAGGAGAGATGGCGGAATATGGGTATTTTAAGAGACCAGGATGCTAGACTCAGCACTGCACTAACAAGGTATAAGACTCTGAGCAGTCTCCTCCCTTTCTAGACCTCAGAATTCTCAACTGCAAAATGAAGTTATCAGCCCAGATCAGTGATTTCTCAAACTGTGATCCTTTGAGCTCCAGGTCCCACGTGGTCCCTTAGGAGCTTCACTGAGGCGAGTGGTAAGTGAAGGGACTTCCAACCCCTTCAAGTAGAGCAGTACCATGAAGTCCCAAAGTTAGACTTTGCTCTCTGTGTTGGAAACAGGGGAAGTTGACATAAATAAATAAAATGGAGGCAGACCAGTAAGTAGTCCAGTTGGCTTTGCACAGCCCTTTTCCACAGTGCTGCATCTTATGTTGTTACCATCGGTCCCCAGCTTTCCTAGCAAGATACCCTTGCATAAGGTAAACTCTGTAAGCCAGTTTCAGCATCTGAAAACAGAGACAGCTCTGCTATTTCCCTCACACACAAGTTCTAGGGGAGAAAAGTATAATGGAAGTGCTTAGTACAATGCCTGGCACACATCAAGGAATGCTGATTATTACTTTCACCAGAATGAGCTTCCATCCAATGTTCTGAAAGATCCATTACTAAGTGAGCCTTGGTGGAGCTGTCCTTGGGCTGTATATGGGCACTTTCTTCCTTAGAATTTGAGAAATAAGGCAAATCATCTTTCTCCCCCTGACCCTGCCTGCCCTGCCCTAGAGATCAGGGTCCCACCCTCCTCGCCATGGAAGGAGAAACTCACGTGGAACCGGAAGTGGGAGACATCAGAAGGGATGGCCACGTTGTAGTGGCCCACTGCTTTGTAGACATTCTTGCTGTGCTTCACCAGCACACCCTGTGGCCACATGCATTCTTCAGTCCACCTAGAGCCACAAAGAGTAGCCTTTATCCCCAGCTTACCCATGGAAAGGCATATTAGAAGACTGGGCATAAGGTGATCACCAGGGTCTACTTTCATTTATAATGCTTAGCACACAAGGATAATTTTCCTTTCTTGACTCCGTTGCATGATGCAGCAAGAACAATGAGAAATTCACAGTATTGAGAGTCAAAAAGTCTAGGGCTAGGGGCCTAGAGCATGTGGTAAAGTGCTTGCCTAGCATGCACAAAGACCCAGGTTCAATTCCTTGGTAGTACATACAAAGAAAAAGCCAGAGGTGGTGCTGTGGCTCAAATGGTAGAGCACTATCCTTGAGGAAAGCCCAAGACAATGCTTAGTCCCTGAGTCCAAGCCCCAAGACTAGAAAAAAAAAAAAAAAGTCTAGGGTGAAAAGATTAAAGAAAACACTTTCAGCTGGGCGCTGGTGGCTCATGGCTATAATCCTAGTTGCTCAGGAGGCTGAGATCTGAGGATTATGGTTCAAAGCCAGCCTGGGCAGTAAAGTCTGTGAGATTCTGAGTTCCAATTAAATTTTTTTTTTTTTTGCCAGTCCTGGGCTTGGGTTCAGGGCCTGAGCACTGTCCTTGGACTTTCTCAAGGCTAGAGCTCTACCACTTGAGCCTCAGCACCACTTCCAGCTTTTTTCTATGTATGTGGTACCGAGGAATCAAACCCGGGTCTTCATGCATGCTAGGCAAGCACTTTAACCACTAGGCCAAACTCCCGGCCGAGTTCCAATTAAATTTAAAAACAAGTTAGGCATGGTAGTTCACGCCTGTAATCCTAGCTGCTCAGGAGGTTGAGATCTGAGTATCCTGGTTCAAACCAGCCTGGGCAGTAAATAGTTCATGAGATTCTTATCTCTAATTACCAGAAAACTGGAAGTAGCACTGCAGTTCAAGGGGTAGAGTGGTAGCCTTGAGCTGAAGAGCTCAGGGACAGCATCCAGGCCCAGAGTTCAAGCCCCATGACCCACAAAGTCAAAAATAAAAACAAAAATCAAACACACACAAAAAAAGGAGTGGAGGGGCCAGGAGTTTGGCCTAGTGGTAGAGTGCTTGCCTAGCATGCACGAAGACCCAGGTTCGATTCCTTGGTACCACATGCATAGAAAAAAACTGGAAGTGGTTCTGAGGCTCAAGTGGTAGAGCTCTAGCCTTGAGAAAGTCCAAGGACAGTGCTCAGGACCTGAGCTCAAGCCCAGGACTGGCAAAAAAAAAAAAAAAGAAAAAGAAAAAAGAGTGCAGCTGTGGCCCAAATGGTAGAGTATTAGCCTTGAGGACAAAAGCTCAGTGAGAGTGCCCAGGCCCAGAACTCAAGCTCAGAAGGCAGGAGGGAGGTGAGATGGAGGGAGGAAAGGAGGAAAGGAAACCCTTTACTCTCTCTGGATGCACTTGCTTTATCTGGTCTCATCTCTAATCTCCAAGCTGATACAGCTTCCAGGGTGGTGGCATAAAATTCTAGGCTGAGTTTGACTATGTTCTGCTTAACATGTGCTAACGGATTTGTAGTATCGCTGCACCTGACAAGGCCCCTGAGGTGGTGTGGCCTCCCATATTACCCACCACATAACTCATGCATAGGCTCTAGGAATTATTCAATTTCTCAAACACACTGTACTGCTTATGTCTCTGTGTAAGCTGCCCCTCTAACTTCCTTCCTGATGCCTTAATCGCTGGCAAGCTCTTTTTTTTTTTTTGCCAGTCCTGGGCTTGAGCTCAGCGCCTGAGCACTGTCCTTGGACTTTCTCAAGGCTAGAGCTCTACCACTTGAGCCTCAGCACCACTTCCGGCTTTTTTCTATGTATGTGGTACCGAGGAATCAAACCCGGGTCTTCATGCATGCTAGGCAAGCACTTTAACCACTAGGCTAAACTCCCGGCCCCTCGCTGGCAAGCTCTTAAAGGGCTTCCAGTCTAATGGGGAAGAAAAATAATTACAGGCAGATAAATTAGTCTAAGCTAAGGCAGAAGTATTTCAATAGAGCTGAATAAATTTTAGGCACCAAAAAAGAATGATCCAGGGCCGGGAGTTTGGCCTAGTAGTTAAAGTGCTTGCCTAGCATGCATGAAGACCCGGGTTCGATTCCTGGGTACCACATACATAGAAAAAAAAAAAAAAAAAGCTGGAAGTGGCGCTAAGGCTCAAGTGGTAGAGCTCTAGCCTTGAGAAAACCCAAGGACAGTGCTCAGGCCCTGAGCTCAAGCCCAGGACTGGCAAAAAAAAAAAAAAGGAATGATCCAATCTGAAGAAAGAAAGACTCCAGGGTTCCTGAGCAAGGTGACTTCTGTTCTAGGTACAGTATTAGCCAGCTGCTTTTCTTCGTCTCATTCATCCTACTGTGAACATGACTATCACCTTCACTAGCCTTTTTTTTTTTTTTTTTTGCCAGTCCTGGGGCTTGAACTTAGGGCCTGAGTACTATCTTTGAGCTTTCTTCAAGGCTTAGCACTCTACCACTTGAGCCACAGTACCACTTCTGGTTTTTCTATGTATGTGATTCTGAGGAATCAAACCCAGGTCTTCTAGCATAGCAGGCAAGCACTCTACCACTAGCCTACCACTCAGCCCTAGCCTCATCTGTGATTTCCTCTCTGTGGCCCTCTTTTCCTGGTCAGGGTTCATTGTGAGCTAATAAAGCATCACATCCAGGCACAGATCAGTGTTCTAAAGCACATCTGGTAGTGTGCCCTCCATGGTTCAAGGTCCTTTAAGGCTCCCCTTAGCCCATAGGTGAAAGTGGCAGCTCCTCTATCTAATACACAGCACCAATCCTGGGATGAACTAAATAGAAACAAAATGTCTCCTGAGACAGCAAGTGATCTAATAGCTAAGTATATGAGTTGTCAGGGAAGAGAAGAATGAAGCAGTGAAAAAATGAATGCATGAATAAGCAAATGAGTCAGTGGATGAATAAATGAGTCAGAGAATGCGGAGGTTTGTCATTTGTCTTCTTCCTGGTTCGGTACACTGCAAGCTCCCCGGGAACATAGGATGGGTTTGTCTTGGGCCCTAGCATATCACACTCTGGATGCAGCTAACTGAATGAGGTAATGAGCAAAAGGAAAAATGATTCCAGACACTGACAAGAGGCAAGGCAGGGACTGGTTGGGCAGAAGAGGGTAAGGCAACTCACGGGTGCTGTAGCACATTGGAGCACAGGGCTGGATCCACTTTCTGCCAGCAGCCAAGATGGGCAGCAGCCTTATGCAGCAGGTCACAGTAGCTGGCAGGCAGCAGGTGCTGCATGAGAATCACTGAGGTACTGATAGACACCAGCAGGAAGAGCTCGCAGGACCAACGCTTGTCATAGTAATGCGTGTTCTAGGAAGAGCAGAAGGTAGGTCAGATTCATAATGCCCATAATGGCCTCACTCCCTCACTTTCCCCCAAGTCTAACCTGCCTCAGAAACTAGGACGGGTCTTCAAGACAGAAACCAAGAATCAAACATCTAACAAAAATAGTTTAGATTCTGTACCCACTAGACAATTTCCTATTAAGAAAAACTGCACCCACTGCCCTCAACTCTGAGCCACAGCAGGCTCTGGAATCTGAGAGACCTGGATTCAAATTATAACTTGGCTGAAAGTCATTGAACTTGCCTGTGCTTTAGTTACCTGTCAGTTAAATGAAGATAACTACCAACTATCTCTGAGAGACACTAGAAGGGTAACAGTACACACAGAAGTGCCTAGCATGTTGTCAGTGCTCAACTTTAAGTCTTTAGGAACAGTGTATCCGGAAATAATGATTTTTGTTGTTGTTTTGTGCCAGTTCTGGGGCTTAAACTCGGCCTGGGAGCGGTCCCTGAGCTTCCTTGGCTCAAGGCTAGTGCTCTATTCTTAATCCACAGCAACACTTGCAGCCTTCTCTGAGTAGTTTGTTGGTGATGAGACTCATGGGCTTTCCTGCCTAGGCTGGCTTTGAACCATGACCCTCAGATCTCAGCCTCTTGAGTAACTAGGATGGTTACAGGTTGTGCCACCAACACCTAGCTTGAAGTATTGTTTTGAATCTCCTGCAGCTGAGGTATACTTGAGGAATCCATAATCAAGAAAGAGAATAAAAGACTGTGAGTGTGGCTTAATGGTAACGTACTTGCCTAGTATGCAAGCAGATCTGGGTTTGATTCCTCACTATCACATACACAGAAAAAGCTGGAAGTGATGCTGTGGCTAAAGTGGTAGAATGCTAGCTTTGAAAATAATCTCAGGAACAGTACCCAGGCCCTGAATTCAAGCCACAGCACTAGCAAAATAACTAAAACAAAGTAAATTAAAATGAAGAGAGAACCAAGACATGTGAAAGGGTATCAATGTATGTGAATTAATGCACCTTCTATCTGGCAAATATCATGTAACCCTTTTATTAATTACAATAAAAATATATAAAAAAATAAAATAAAATGGAGAGAGTAACTGGGCAGTGGATGCTCATAACTGTAATTCTAGCCACTCAAGATGCTGAAATCTGAGGATCACGGCTCAAAACCAGTTCGGGGAAGGAAAGCCTACTAAACTCTTTAATTAACCATCAAAATCCTGG
Source organism: Megascapheus bottae (assembly GCF_031878675.1). Taxonomy (NCBI): domain Eukaryota; kingdom Metazoa; phylum Chordata; class Mammalia; order Rodentia; family Geomyidae; genus Megascapheus; species Megascapheus bottae. The sequence continues at coordinate 65,183,997 of NC_143514.1, forward strand.
AAGTGAATCTGTAGCTCAAGTGGTACAGTGCTAGTCTTAAGCAAAACAAAACAAAACAGAAAATAAAAACTAAATGGAGCCAGCAGTCATTCCAGGTGTCCAAAAAAACCCAAAACCCATAAGAAATCCCATCAAAAACCGCTAAGTAGCTGGGCAAGGTGGCTCAGCCTGTAATCCTAGGTACTCCGGAGGCTGAGGATCAAGGTTCAAAGCCAGCCTGAGCACAAAAGGACCTGAGACTTTTTTTTTTCTCAGCCTTGGGCTTGAGCTCAGGAGGTGAGCACTGTCCTTGGACTTTCTCAAGGCTAGAGCTCTACCACTTGAGCCTCAGCACCACTTTCAGATTTTTTCTATGTATGTGGTACCGAGGAATCAAACCTGGGTCTTCGTGCATGTTAGGCAAGCACTCTACCACTAGGCCAAACTCCCGGCCCAAGTACCTGAGACTCTTATCTCCATTTAACCTCTAGAAAATGAGAAGTGGGGCTTGGCTCAAGGGTAGGGTAGTAGCCTTGAGCTAAAGAGCTCAGAGATAGCACCCAGGCTGAGTCTAAGCACCATGACCCACAAAACAACAACAACAACAAAAACAGCAGGTAGCTGGGTGTAGTGGCTCATGCTTGTAAACCTAGCTACTCAGGAGGCTGAGATCTGAGGCTCAAGGTTCAAAGACAGCCTGGGCACTAATGACCTTTAGACTTATCTCCAATTAACCTCTAGAAAACAGGAAGTGGGTCTTGGCTCAAGGGTAGGGTGGTAACTTTGAGCAGAAGAGTTCAGGGACAGTGCCCAGGCCAAGTTCAAGCCCCATGACCCACACACACAAAAAACCAAAAACAAATCAACAAAACAAAACAAAAACAGCAGGCATTTATGTAAGCAGGAAGGCTCATGTGGGGCAAGCAGCAGGCTAAGGTCTGGGTCAGACCCTCTTTCTCCTTGTTTTGGTATGCATACCTTCACAAACCAGACAGGCACAAAGGCCACGTAATAGGCACTCAGCATGGAGCTGACCAGCACTTCCTTCATGCGCCAGTTGAAATCCATTTTGAGGAATTCTACTTCATTGCGAATAAGGCTAGGTGACAGGCAGCAGGCATGGGTAGGCATGGCTTCTGGGCCATAGAGCTGTCGAGTGTGCTGCTTCCATGTTTCTCGAAGTGTCAGCAAGTAGTCTCGACTCCTCGCCAGGCCACTGACAGCCTCACGTGGCCCCATAGAGGCCATGTGGTTGAAGAGGTTTGTCTTGCGAAAATCATAGTTCAGCTGTAGAAATGGAATGTACATCCCAAACCTGCTGGGGAAGATGGTGGTGAGGGCAGGCCTGACCATGGGCTAGCATTCTAACCCTCAGTCCCAGAGGACACTCTGCTTTCCCCTTGGGGCTGTAGTCCTTCTGGATGCTCCAGCCAGCTTCCCAGCCAATGGCTATTTAACACATCTTAGCATTTGACTGTATGTTAAGGAGCAAGAGATGTGTCCCAGCTTCCATGGTCTAGTGATAAAAAATAATCATAATGGCCCACAATCACTAGGGACTAGGCACAGTCTATGTTCCAGGTACTGCACTTTACATATATCCTCTGCACCCCTCCCCTGCCCCATGCATGGGGCTTGAACCCAGGGCCTGAGAATTGTCTTGGGCATTTTTCTCAAGGCTAGTGCCCTGCTAACGTGAGCCACAGCACCACTTCCGGCTTTTCTATGTGTGTGGGTAACAAGGAATGTGGGTCTTTGTGCATGCTAGGCAAGCAGTCTACCACTAGGGCCAAACTCCTGGCCCCTCTTTTTTTGTTTTTTCCCCCTTGTAAGTACAATATATATTATGTACTATTATTTTGTCCCTTTTCAGCCAAGGAAGCTGTGGCTCAAAGATCTAATAAGTTCCCAAAGGTTATACAATTAGTAGGAAAGTAATAGAACCAGGGGCTAGGCACTAGTGGCTCACACAGCCTTAGCTACTCAGGCATCTGAAATCTGAGGACTGCAGTGTGGAGCCAGCCTGAACAATCAAACTGGATTAACCAGCAAAAAGCCAGCAGTGGAGGTGTGGCTCAAGTTGTAGAGTGCCAGGCAGCTGTGAGCAAAAAAGTATAGAGAGTATGAAGGAGACTCAGAGTTCAAGTCTCAGTTCTGGCACAAAAAAGAAAGAGAATTAGAGCCAGGGTCAGACTCAGCTCTGTCTAGTATCAAAGATCCAGACAGACAGACAGACAGACACACACACACACAAATCACTATCAGTAATTAATTAAAAAAGTACATAGTGTCACCAAATTAAAAGGAATAAGTTATATAATTGAGTGTATATTTTGAACCTATGATGGCACTGAAATGAACTCCTCCACCTAAGCAGTACACTTCAGGGAAGGCTGCACAGGGAATAATTAGTGAAGGCTTTTTTTTTAAAAAAAAATGTGGTTATTACCAAAAGAAGAGAAAGCTAAATGGACCCATAGCCTGGAAGAATATGGTCAGTCCTCCCCACATCTGAATTCTACATCAGCAGATTTATCCACCAATTGAAAATATCCAGGTCAGACAGTGGCTACTTGAGAAGTTGAGATTTGGGGAAACAATTTGAAGCCAGCAAAGACAAAAAGTTAGCAAGATCTCATCTCAACCAAGGAGCTGGGCATAGTGGCAGTCTATCATTCCAACCACATAGGAGGTGTAGAACAGACAGACAGAGGTCTATGTTGGTCTGGAAAGAAATGCAAGACTCCATTTGAAAACAAATCCAGCAAAAAGGCTGGGAAGACAGTTCAAGTGGTAAAGTATCTGCTTAGCAAGTGCAAAGCTCTGAGTTCAAACTCCTGCACTGAAAAAAAAATCCAGAAATTTATTTTCTAATCTTTAGTATTTCTTTTCTATCTCTGAACATCAACAGACTTGCTTCCATAGTATTATTCTCTAGAGTACAGCAATTCTTCACACAGCATTTACCTTGCATTAGGTATTAAAAGCAATCTTTAGTTGTTGTTATTGGTGGTGGTATTGAGCTTGAACAGGACCTGGGCACTGTCCCTGAGCTTTTTGGCTCAAGGCTAGTACTCTATGATTCTGAGCAACAGCACTACTTCCAGTTTTCTGATGGCTAATTGGAGATAAGAACCTCATGGACTTTCTTGCCCAGGTTGGATTTCAACTATGATCCTCAGATCTCAGCCTCCTGAGTAGCTAGGATTACAGACTGAGATACCAGCACCCAGCTTAAAAGCAATGGAAAAAGAAAAACTAAAAGAAATGCAGAGACAATATCAAGTACACAGGAGCAGATGATTTGCAGATATCATGCTATCTCATATGAGAAACGTAAGCAGTATTGAACTTTGGCATCTGAAGATGTGGGGTATCCTGGATTAACGGCTTTTAGGATACTGAGGAAGAACTATATTGATAAAAAGTGGGCCCAGGCAGGCACTGGTGACTCATACCTGTGATCCTAGCTACTTAGCAGGCTGAGATCTGAGAATCAGTTAAAAGCCAGCCCAGGCAGGAAAGTCCATGAGACTCTCTTATGTCAGATTAACCACCAAAAAACTGGAAGTAAAGATGTGGTTCAAGTGGCAGAGTACTAGCTTTGAGCAAAGAAGCTCAGGAACAGCACCCAGATCCTGAGGTCAAACCCTATAACCAGCATGAAAAACAGAAAAAAAGTGGGCCCAACACATGGTACATCATGGTAGGTATTTACAAGTATTCTCCCTCTCTCTTATTTAAATTGGGGCCACCCAATTTCTCTAGGTCTCTAGAATTATACAACCCCCAAAGGGTCCCTGGGCTGCATCCAGGTTAGGGCCAGACTCTCAGACTCTATTATTTAAGCTACACCTCTACCTGTTTATGTTAATTATTTTTCAAATAGGGTTCATATTTGTGTCCAGGATAGCCTGGACCATAATCCTATTTACATTTCCCATGTCACTGGGATATCAGCCATGCCCCAGATTTTTAATGCCTAAAAAAAAAAAATCACATGGATTTTTTTGCCTGGGCTGCCCTTGAACTACAATCTTTCCTTCCTTCCTTCCTTTCTCTCTCTCTTCTCTCTCCTCCTCCTCCTCCCCTCCCGCCCCCCACCAATCCTGGGACTCAACTGAACTCAGGACCTGGGCACCATTCCTGAGTTTCTTTTGCTCAAGGATAGCACCCTATCACTTGAGCCACAGCACCACTTCCAGCCTTTTCTGTATATGTGGTACTGAGGAATCAAACCCAAGGCTTTATGCATGCTAGGAAAATTCTACCACTAGGCCACATTCACAGCCTGAATTCCAAGTCTCTTGATCTCTGCCTCCCAAGTAAATAGGATTACAGGTGTGAGATGCTGCATCCAGTTCAATGACATTTCTTTTCTTCTTTTTATCTTGGGGCTTGAACTCTAGGCCTGGGCACTGTCCCTGAGATCTTTAGCTCAAGGCTACTGGCTACCACCCCACCCCTTGAGCTACTTCCAGTTTTCTGGTGGTTAACTGGAGATAAGAGTCACAAGACTTTAGAGCCCAGGCTGGCTTGGAACCAAGATCCTTAGATCTCAGCCTCCTGAGCAGCTAGGATTACAGGCTCTTTTCTTTTTTAATCAATTTACTTTATTGGTATTATAAAAGTGATGTACAGAGGGATCACAATTACATGAGTCAGGAAATGAGTACATTCCTTTCATATAGTATCCTCATTCTCTCCCAGTTCCTCCCTCTCCTCCTCACTCACAAGTTATATAGTTCACTTTTATCAATGAGAGCTCCATTGCTGTACTTTTTTACACTTTTCAATGACACTTCTTAATAACGTTTGATTGTGTCCTGAGAAGTGATAGCTTTATGGGGGAAATAAGTTACATTGGGCTTTTGTTTTCCAGTCTATAAAACGGGAATGCTACCATCCTTCCTGGGGAAAAGCAAGGTATTTGGCCGGGCACTAGAGGCTCAAGCTTGTAATCCTAGCTAATTTGGAGGATAAGATTTGAGGGTAATGATTTGAAATCATCCTAGACAGGAAAGTCCATGAGACTCCAATTAACCCCCCAAAAGCTGGAAGTGGAACCATGGTGTAAGTGTTGGGGGTGCCAGACTACTTAAAAACAAAACAAAACGAAAAAACTAATGGACAGCTGGGCGCTGATGGCTTATGCCTGTAATCCTAGACACTCTGGAGGCTGAGATCTGAAGATTATGGTCCAAAGGTAGCCTGGACAGGAAAGGCTGTAAGACTCCTATCTCCTATTAACCACCAGAAAGCCAGAAGTGGCACTGTGGCGAAAAGTGGCAGAGTGCTAGTCTGAACAAAAAGAGCTCAGAGGGACTGGGAATGTGGCCTAGTGGTAGAGTGCTTGTCTAGCATTCACGAAGCCCTGGGGTTCAATTACTCCATCCCACATACACAGAAAAAGCCAGAAGTGACACTGTTGCTCAAGTGACAGAGCTCTAGCCTTGAGCAAAAAGTATCCAAGGACCGAGTTTAGGCCTTGAGTTCAAGCCCCAGGGCTGGCAAAACAAAACAAAAACCTGTGGCTGGACATGGTGGCTCACACCTATAATCCTAGCTACCCAGGAGACTGAAGTCTAAAGATCATGATTAAAAGCCAGCCCACCAGCCCAGGTACAAAAGGTTTCTGAAACTTTTTTTTTTTTTTTTGTGGGTCATGGGGCTTGGACTCAACCTGGGCACTGCACCTGTGCTCTTCAGCCCAAGGCTACCACCCTACCCTTGAGCCAAGCCCCAAGCCCCACTTCCCCGATTTCTAGAAGTTAATTGGAGATAAGAGTCTCAGGTTATTTTGTGCCCAGGCTGGCTTTGAACCTTGATCCTCATATCTCAGCCTCCTGAGTATAAGTCAGCCACTGAGCCTGGCTAAGGTCTGTGAGACTCTTATCTCCAGTTAACCTCCAGAAAACTGGGCTCAAGGGATAGGGCTGTAGCCTTGAGCTGAAGAGCTCAGGGACAACACCCTGGCCCAGAGTTCAAGTCCCAAGACTGACAAAAACAAAACAAAACAGAAACCTAAGGTACAAAAACAAAATAAAGGGGCCAAGAATTTGGCCTAGTTGTAGAGTGCTTGACTAGCATGCACGAAGACCAGGGTTCGATTCCTCAATACCACATACATAGAAAAAAGCTGGAAATAGTGCTGTGGCTCAAGTAGTAGATCTCTAGCCTTGAGAAAGCCCAAGGAAAGTTCAAGGCCCCAAGAGTAGAAAAAAAAAATTATTTTGGAGACATGTTTGCAAATGAGAAGGAAGCCATTGTCTACAGCAGAGATTTCCAACAGAAATATAATGTAAGGAAGTAGTGCTGTGGCTGAAGGGGTAGGGCAGTAGCCTTTAGCTGAAGAGCTCAGGGACAGTGCCCAGGACCACAGTTCAAGCCCTATGACTGACCAAAAAATAAAACAAAATAAAAATGAATAAAATGGAAACTTGCAAATAGGAGCCGCGAGTTTGGATTAGTGGTAGAGGTCTTGCTTAGCATGGACAAAGACTCAAATTCGATTCCTTGGTACCACATACATAGATAAAAGCCAGAAGTGGTGCTGTGGCTCTAACCTTGAGAAAACACAAGGAGAGTCCTCAGGCCATAGCCCAAACCCAGGATTGGCAAAACAAAACAAAACAAAACAAAAAACCCTCAGCCAGGAGCCACTAGCTTAAACCTGTAATCCTAGATCTTAGATACTCAGTAGGCTGAGATCTGAGGATCACAGTTCAAAGCCAGCCCTGGCAGGAAAGTCCCTGAGACTTTTATCTCCAATTAACCACCAGAAAACCACAAGTGGCTCAAAGTGATAAGAGTGCTAGCCTTGAGCGGAAGAGCTCAGTGATAGTGCCAGGCCCAAAGTTCAAGCCCCCAAACCAACCAAAAAAAAAAAAAAGAGAGAGAGGGGGGGGCCTTAGAGTTTGGCCTAGTGGTAGAGTGCTTGCCTAGCATGCACAAGGACACGGGTTCAATTCCTTGGTACCACATACATAGAAAAAAGCCAGAAGTGGTGCTGTGGCTCAAGTGGTAGAGCTCTAGCCTTGAGAAAGTCCAAGGACAGTGCTCAGACACTGAGTTCATGGCCAAGGACTGGCAAAAAAAAAAAAAAAAGGAACTCAACAAAAATATTGGAAGAGGCTAGGTGCCACTTATGAGGCTGAGATCTGAGGACTGCTGTTTAAAGCTAGCTTGAGCAGGAAAGTTTGTCTAAGACTCATCTCCAATTAACCACCAGTAAACTGGAAGTGGTACTGTGTCTCAAAGCAGTAGAGCACTAAGCCTTGAGCAAAAAGAGCTCAGAAACAGTGCTCAGGCCCTGAGTTTAAGCACCAAGACGGACAAAAGCAAACAAAAAATATTAGAAGATTCTGAGCACTGTTGACTCATGCCTATAATACTAGTTTCTCAGAAGATTGTGATCAGAAGAATCATGGTTCTAAACTAGCCTGAAAAAAAATCCAAGTGACTTCTCCAAAATAAGTAAAAAACTAAGGCTAGAGGTATGGCTCACATAGTAGAGCAGAAGACAAGCAAATAAGCAAGTCAAATGTGAGTATGAGGCCTTGAATATGTACCCCAGCACCAGCCAGAAAAGAAAACAACCACACAAAAAAAGGCTGGAAGATAAAGTTGAGGTAAAAGAAAGAATGTGAGAGGGGAGAGGGAGAGGAAAGAAGAGGAAGCCACACTGTGGCTCACCCCTGTAATCCTAGCTACTCAGGAGGCTGAGATCTGAGGATCAAGGTTCAAAACCCACCCGGGCACAAAAGGACCTGAGACTATTATCTGTAATTAACCTCTAGAAATCGGGAAGTAGGGCTTGGCTCAAGGATAGGTTGGTAGCCTTGAGCTGAAGAACTCAGGGACAGTGCCCAGATTGAATCCAAGCCCCAGGACCAACAAAAAAAAAAAAAGAAGAGAAAAGAGGAAGAAAGTAAGGGAGAGGACTGGGAGTTTGGCTTAGGGGTAGAGTGCTTGCCTAGCATGCATGAAGCCCTGGGTCTGATTCCCTGGTACCAGGAAAGGCAGGAAGTGGTGCTATGGCTCAAGTGGTAGAGCTCTAGCCTTAAGAAAGCCCAAGGACAGTACTCAGGCTCTGAGTTCAAGCCCCAGGACTGACAAGAAAAGGAAAGGGGAAGACAAAGAGGAAGGAGGAAGAGAGGGAAAACAAAAAAAAATGAGGCTAATATTGTTACGTCCACTTGGAAGAAATGACTTCTTCCCATGGCTCTCTCCCCCTGCAACCTGGAAATCCCTGCCCAGCAACACTGGCAACCGGCATGCCTGGAGGCAGTGGGAGGTCCCCCAGTCCTCTGAGATCACATCCACTTCTGATGTGGCCACACCTCTCCCCCTATATAATTTCTCACTTCCCACCATAAGCCCTCCTTCTCTACCATCTTGGATGGCAGGAAGTCTGATCTCTCCTCACACAATAAACCCTCTTCTGAATGGCATGGAGTTACTTCCTTTTGGAAGACCTTACAAATATAATGTAAGAGAAAGAGATGATCTACCTATATGGTCTACCATCTGATGAACAGAAGTTCCAGAGAGATCAGAGAAAATACCAAGAAAGTTATTTTGAAAGAAATAATAGCCAAGACATGAGAAAGGGTATCAACGTATGTGAAGTAATGCACCTTCTATCTGGTGAATATAATGTAACCCTTCTATTAACTACAATAAAAAATATATTAAAAAAAATAATAGAAAATTTCCCTGAGCTGAAGTATCCAAATCTCTAGATTGAAAAAGCACTATAAATGACAAAAGTTCCACATCAGATACATCCTTGTGAAATCTCAAAAATAAGATAAGACTATTCCAAAAAGCTTTTAGAAAAGAAAAAGTAATCTATAAGTAACTACAATCAAATTGGTATTAAACTGCTTATTAACAACCCTGGATGCTAGATGGAATAACGAAATGAGACAAAGTATGAATTTCAACTTAGAAATCTATACTCAGTTGAAAGACATTTTTAGACAGGTGGGAAGCATATACATACTTCCCAAATACCCATTGTTAAAGAAATTACCTGATAATGCACTCCAGCAAAATAAGTGAGAAAATCAAGAAAGAACAAGATCCAGGAAATCAATCGATCCAACACTGGAGGGCAGTGAAGGGAAGTCCCAGGCTGAAAACTGCACAGCAGGCTTAAAGAGGAACCACTCCAGACTGGAGCAGGAAGATGGAGACCTCCAGGAGGGATGTCTTTGGGGTAAGTGGGAAATGGACTCCAGGCAACAGGTAGCATGATGGAGAAGCTGGGTAAACTTGAGGACATGTTGAAGGCCCATCATTCTTTTGTCAATAAGAAAAAAGAAAGACAGAAATTCCAAGAAAAATCAAAAGCTATATAAGAAAATTATGATCTGAATATGAAGCAATAGGGCCAGGGGTATGGCTTAGTGGTAGAGTGATTGCCTAGCATGCACAAAGACCCAGGTTCAATTCCTCAGTAACACATACATAGAAAAAGCCAGAAGGGGCCGGGAGTTTGGCCTAGTGGTAGAGTGCTTGCTTAGCATGCACAAAGACCTAGGTTCAATTCCTTGGCACCACATACATAGAAAAGATCTGGAAGTAGTGCTGTGGCTAAAGGGTAGAACTCTAGCCTTGAGAGAAGTCCAAGGACAGTGCTCAGACTCTGAGCTCAAGCCCAAGACTGGCCAAAAAAAAAAAAAAAAAAAAGACAAAGCCAAAAGTGGTGCTGTGGCTCACGTGGTAGAGCTCTAGCTTGAGAAAGCCCAAAGACAGTACTCAGACCATGAGTTCAATCCCCAAGACTGGCAATAAATAAATAATTAAAATAAAATAAATATGAAGCAAGGTGGCTCATGCCTATAATCCTAACTACACTGGAGGCCAAGATCTGAGGATCTCTGTTCAAAGCCAATGCTGGCACTAAAGAATGTTAGACTCTTATCTCCAATTAAATCACTAGAAAACAGGAAGTGGCTCTGTGGCTCAAGGGGTAGGGCAGTAGAATTGAACTCAGGAGCTCAGGGACAACACCCAGGCCCAGGGGTAGGGCTGTAGCCTTGAGCTGAAGAGCTTAGAGCCAGCACCCAGGGCCAGAGTTCAAGCCCCATGATCCATAGAAAGAAAGAAAGAAAGAAAGAAAGAAAGAAAGAAAGAAAGAGAGAGAGAGAGAGAGAGAGAGAGAGAGAGAGAGAGAGAGAGAGAGAGAGAGAGGGAGGGAGGGAGGGAGGGAGGGAGGGAGGGAGGGAGGGAGGGAGGGAGGGAGGGAGGGAGGGAGGGAGGAAGGAAGGAAGGAAGGAAGGAAGGAAGGAAGGAAGAAAGAAAGAAAAGGAGAAAGAAAGACCATTTATGTCCATTACTGGGCTCTATAGTGAATGACAGTTTTGCACATGTAGGTATAGTAAAGATACTTAAAGGTGTTTAATTTTTAGATTTAGCCTTAGACAAAGAATATTGAATGTAACCTTAACAATATAAGAGTACTGCCCCTAGGAAGTAAAAGGAGGAATGGGGGATAGAAGGAAAACTGAATACACTGAGTAGAGTTAATTATTTTTTGGCCAGTCCTGGGGTTTGAACTCAGGGTTTGGGCTCTGTCCCTAAGCCTCTCTGTGCTCAAGGCTAGCACTCTACCACTTGAGCCACAACACCACCTTTGGCCTTTTTTGTTTACGTGGTATTCAGAAGTTGAAACCCAGGGCTTCATGAGTGCTAGACAAGCACTCTGACACTAAACTACATTCCCAGCCCATATTCTTACTTTGCATAGAAGTATTCTAAATTCCATTGCTGATAGAATAAAAAAAAGGTTGTTTTTTTTTGTCATGTTTGAGATGAAACCCAGGGTCTTTTCCATGGGAAGCTAGTAGCAAGCTCTCAGCCACTGAGAGCTCGCATATTTACATTACTGACAAAGATAACAAAGAGAAAACTAAAAGTAATACTAGTTATCAGATATTGACAATATGTGTGGAAGGTGAGCTAAATCATCATGTATTACTGTAGTTAATCAAGGTGCTTTACATGTGCTGTGTATAGTACATGCTTACATATGCTCTGAATATTTATCCAGCATATACAAGAAACCACAATCATTGGTGATTTATCTTTTGGAACAGAAACTGGATGGCTAGGGGACAACAGTCAAGAGGAAACTATCTGTTTTGCTAGTCCTGGGGCTTGAACTCAGGGCTGAGCACTGTCCTTGGCTTTCTCAAAGCTAGAGCTATATCATTTGAGCCATAGCACCAGTTCTGGCTTTTTCTGTGTATGTGGTATGGAAGAAATCAAACCCAGGGTTTCATGCATGCTAGGCAAGCACTCTACCACTAGGCCACGCTCCCAGTCCCTGTTTTATTTTTTATTTTTGACAGTTAACATAAACCAGATTAACTATTATACTCTATTTTCTTAAACTTTTTGAATTTTAATTATATGAACTTTTATTTAATGATAAAAGTCACTAAATAAATTGGCTGGGAGAGTATTAGGATTTGAACTCAGAGCTTTGAGTTTGTAGACAAGTGTTTTATCACATGAGCCACAACTCCAGTCTTACCAATTTTTTTTCTGGTATTGGGGGGGGGGGTTGAATTTAGGAGTCTTGAGCTTGCTTGACAGATATCTGACTGCTGAGCCATGCCTCCAGCCCTTTTAGTGTATGTGCTTGTACTTGGGGTTGAACTCAGGGCCTTAAGTTCTCTCACTTGAGCTACTTCTTACTTTCTGCAGGTTAAGTGGGAGATAATCTTACAGGTTTGTTTTCCTGGGCAGGCTTTAAACCACAATTCCCACATCTCAGCTTCCTGGGTAGCCAAGATAATAGATGTAAGCCACTGGCATCTAGTTTACACTGGTTATTTTTGATATGGGGTCTTTTCTGATCTTCACAGTGTCAGCTAAGCAGTTAGGATTAGAAGTATGTTTTTTTTTTTTTTAATTTTTTTTTATTGTAATTAGTAAAAGGGTTACATGGTATTTGCCAGATAGAAGGTGCATTAATTCACATACATTGATACCCAGGATTAGAAGTATGAGCCATAAGCACTTGGCCCTGTACTGGGGCTTGAACTCAGTGCCTGAGCACTGTCCTTGAACACTTTTGTTCAAGGATAGTGATCTGCCACTTGAGCCACAGTGCTACTTGCAACTTTTTCTGTGTATCTGGTACCGAGGAATTGAATCCAGGGCTTCATGCATGGCATGCGAGCACTCTACCACTAGGCCATACTCCCAGCACAATGCTTTGGTTATTTTTGAGATAGGGTCTTGTTTCTCATCCAAGCCACTCTAGACAGTGATACTTCTATTTATGCTTGCTGCCAGTGGCTGAAAAGACAAGTATAAACCACCATGCCCAGCTTTTTCTATTGAGGTTAGGTTTCAGGAACTTTTTGCCTAGGCTGGCCTTGAAGGACGATTCTCCCCAGTCTTAGCTTTCCAAGTAGCTAGGATTACAGGTTGTGAGCCACCACAATTTAAATAAAAATTAAGGTAGTAAAATTAAAACGTAAGGATAAAGAACTATCATGGCAGGGCCAAGTCAGGCACTCGTGGCTGATGGCTATAATCCTAGCTATTCAGGAGGCTAAGATCTGAGGATGAAAGTTCAAAGTCTGAAACTCTTATCTCCAGTTAATCACCAGAAAACAGGAAGTGGTACTGTGGCTCAAGGGGTAGGACAGTAGCCTTGAACTGAAAAGCTTAGGGACAAAGCCCAGGCCCAGAGTTCAAGTCCCATGACCAACATAAAAAAAAGATGAATATAATTTTATATAATTTTATTATTATTAAGGTGTTAGAGGGGTTACCATTTTGTAAGGTAATAAGTACAATTCTTTTCGGAAAATATCACCCCTTCCTTTGCTTTCAGATTTGGTGATTTTTACGACTGAACCTGTATCAATGAAACTTCAAAAATAAAAGATAAGGGCTGGCAGTGTGGCTCAAGAGGTAGGAAGAGTACTGGCCTAGCCAAGTTTAAGGCCTTGAATTCAAACCCCACGCTTGAAGAAAAAAAAATAGTTAATACAAAATACATGGATGATAGCTGGGCACCAGTGGCTCATGCCATTAATCAAAGCTACTCAGGATACTGAGATCTGAGGATCAAAGTTCAAAGCCAGCCCAGGCAGGACCAGTTAACTACCAGAAAACTGGAAGTGGTGTTGTGGCTCAAAGTATTAGAACACTAATCTTAAACAAAAGAGCTTAGGGACCGTGCCCAGACCTTGAGTTTATGCCTCACAGCTGACCAAAAAAATAAAGAAAAACAACAACAACAACAACAACAACAAAAAACTCTTAAAATATACAGAAGACCCCCCCCTTTTTTTTTTTTTTGCCAGTCCTGGGCTTGAGCTCAGGGTCTGAGCACTGTCCTTGGACTTTCTCAAGGCTAGAGCTCTACCACTTGAGCCTCAGCATCACTTCTGGCTTTTTTCTATGTATGTGGTACCAAGGATTTGAACCCAGGCCTTTGTGCATGCTAGGCAAGCACTCTACCAAACTCCGGCCCCCCCTTTTTTTTTTTTGGTGGGTCATGGGGCTTGAACTCACCCTAGGCACTGTCCCTGAGCTCTTCAACTCAAGGGTACAACTCTACCCCTGGGCCTGGGCGTTGTCCCTGAGCTCTTCAGCTCAAGGATACCACCCTACCCTTGAGCCAAGCCCCACTTCCTGTTTTCAAGAGGTTAATTGGAGATAAAGTCTCTGGTCCTTTTGTGCTCAGGCTGGCTTTGAACCTTGATCCTCAGATCTCAAGCCTCCTCAGTAGCTAGGATTACAGGCGTGAGCCACTGGCCGGCAGAAGACCCCTCTTTTAACCTATAATTCCAATTGTAACACCAAACATAGCGACTTTAGATAACAGGGGAAAGCATATTATAGAAAAAACAAAAAGCCCCATGGATGATTTCTATATCCAAGGATAATAAGACACACCAAGGACTAATAGAAAACAAATCAAATAATGAAATTTTCATTCAATAGTGTAAGGCAATACTACCATGGAAATATATCCAAGTCATATGATTATGCAAAAAAGTACAGTAAATTGTACAACATCATGTATAATCTACTCTAGTAAAAAAAAGTAGAAAATATGACACAAATAATGAATGTATAGATTCTGGAGACTGATATTTTTGAATCTTTTCATTTTCTATGTTAAAAGCCTCTAGACTTGGAACACAGCTCAAGTAGTAGAATATTTGCCTAGCAAGTGTGTGGCTTTGAGTTCAATCCCTAGAATTTGGGAGCGGGGAACTTCTGCTTTTATAAAAGACACATATTACTCATAAAACTGTTCACATGCTAAGCACCAGTGGCTCACTCCTGTAATTCTAACTACTGAGGAGGCTGAAAGCTGAGGATCGTGGTTCAAAGCTAGCCTGGACACAAAAAGTCCATGAGACTCTTATCTCTAATTAATGGCCAGAAAATCAGAAGTGGCGCTATAGCTCAAGTGGTAGAGTACTAGCCTTAAGCTGAAGAGCTCAGGAACAACACTCAAACCCAGAGTTCAAGCACCACAATGGGCAAAAAAATTAAATTAAAATTTAAAACCACTCATACAACTGAAAAATAGATATAAGCCATTTTGATGGGGATCCCATGCCAGTGCCTTCTTAGGCAGAATACAGAATGCTTAGGCAGTCAAATCAGACATTTTGCCAGAGCCCTCCTGTATTCTAGGCCAGAAGCAGTGCAGTCCTAGCCTAGATACTGTCTCTACAGTTAACAATGAAGGTTCTGTGAAACAGAAGGAGTGAGATAATCAGACACCAGCACAGTGACACACATGCACGTGCAAATGTACATACACAGGAATGCTTCATGCTCAAACACCAGAAAATACAAACATGCAGCTGCTTGCCAGCACACAGACGTGGGGAGGCTTCAAAAGATAGCACAAATGCTTAGATACAGAGTGAGACAAAGCTCATGCATTCTCCTGAGAAAATTTCCTTTTTTTTTTTTTTTTTTTTGAGAGTTCTGGGGACTGAACTCAAGGCCTGAACACTGTCCTTGGGCTTTCCTCAAGGCTAGTGCTCTACCACTTGAGCCACAACACCATTTCTGGCGTTTTTATGTATATGGTACCCAGGAATCAAACTTGGGTCTTCGTGCATGCTTATGCAAGCACTCTGGCCCCCTGAGAAAATTCCTTTTGAGATAGACACTCAGATTGGAGTTTCATTCTCACCTTTTATGAATGGCAGCTTGGGTAAATTGTATAAACTTCTACAAAAAGAAGGCTAATCACCTTGATCTCAAGGGTGTCATCAGATAAGTGTGAGGATGTGGTTGCTGCCTGCCAGTTGGTCTTCCACATAACCTAGCTGCAGTACAGGCAGAGGTCAGAGGCTAGGTGGTAGGCAGGGAGGGGGAAAGTGAGGAGTACTCACGGATAGCAGAGGAACAGAAGGTTCAGGAAGGAGTAGGTCCTGAAGAGGTGAATGAGGGATCGGCACAGACTCCAGCCTGTTGCCGTGAGAACGGTGAATCGGGTGAGGAACAGCAGGATGGAGCGAAAGAGGGAGACCTTCCCCCTTTGAGAAGCCTGGGTCAAGGGAAACAGGATGGAAACAGGATGGAGCCTTGGATGGAGGCCACTGAGGCTATACCCAAATCCCACCCGGTATGGCCTGTGATTCCACCCAGGGAAAAACGTGCAGCAGGCTGGGGGAAAACTTGGCTAGGTGAGTCCTTGTTGATGCTCAGTAAATTCTGAGTCAACAGGATGTGATTAACACGTCCAAAGGGGAGCCCCATGGAAATGCTTCAGGGCTGAAAGGCTGGGTGGGTCTCCCTGGTACCCTGAGAGGAAAAGGGACTTTCCCAAGGCCCTGGACAGTCTCTAGGACCCAATCACCTCCTTCACGATGGACCCAATGAAGCGGCGGCCCAGAACAATGGTGGTCACCATCAGCAAGTTGAAGTCGATCAGGTGGAAGTTCTGTCGGGGGCAGAGGCCTGGGGGTCACATGGGCCCATTGCCTATGCAAGGGCTTTTCTCATACCCTCCCCTCCCTCTCTCCAGTCTTTTCCACAGAGACTGTCCCCATTCTCTGACCTTCATTGGCCTCCAGTTGAGTCAGGCCAGGAAATTACCTGTGGAGAACAGGACCCAGAGAAGGGAAGTGGGACAGTCCCTGAGGAAAAGAAAGTGCCATATGAGCCTTCTCACTCCATCCCTCCCCCCCAAGTCCCTGTTCCTGTGCCTCTTATGCTCAGGGCTCTTTCTACATTTGAGATATTCATATGTTCCTATGGCTCATCTCCTGGTCAGGACTTAAGCCTCTTGGGCTCCTTTTAGGCAAATCTGTGCCAGATTCATCTCTGCTACCCTTACAATGCCTAGTGTAGTCGTAGGCACACTACTATTCAAGAATCATCCATTTCCTCTTTCTTCCACCATGTCTAGCAAGGGGACAAATACACAGTAGTGCTTGGCAGGCTACATCAAACTGAAACTAAGCAACATACACTGCACATAAACACACACAAGCACATACTACACCGCTGGCACTGGCTGGTCAGCACCTACCAGGGATGTGTGGGAGGGTGGGTGGGAAGGTGGATACCACCACACTGTCTTGTAGATGTTGATGTAGTGGACGAAGAGAGCTATAAGCTGACAGAAGAAGAGCTGCAACTCAAATAGAATGCTGGCCTGGACAGGAAGTTCAGGGATCTTGCAGTGCTGCAGAGGTACAACCGTCTGGGTGGCCAGTGGAGGGCTAGAGAGGCCCGTCCCAGAACTGCTCCTGGAAGTGGGAAGGAAGTAACATCAGGAGCTGACCTGAGACCTTTATCTGTAGAGACTGTGGGGTTTGATCAGGAAAAAGCCATTCTAAGGAGGAAGTCCTATTCTTGCTTTCCAAAGGAACTGACAAAGCCTCTCCCTAATTGGATTCATGTCTTCCATCATTTCCTAGAAGGGAATTATAGGGTTCATTTGACACATAATGAAAAAGGAGGCCCAGAGAGAGAAGGCATTTTGTTCAAGCCACCAGCAAATCAGAAGCAGAACTAAAACTGGAATAAACCTTTGGGCTTATTCTACCTCATCCCCCTGCATATGTCCAAGTGACTGTTCTCAGGTTAGTTCCCTCTGGGTCTCCTCTGAGACTGAGCTCTGACTTGGCATTGAGGATATCATATTCTAGAACCTAATCAGGGAGCTTCTGGTCCACCCTGGTCCTCATCGCCACAGAGAAGGCTAAGAGGCAAATAGGTACTTTACCTGGCACGGGAACGAACACTGGTCACTGATGCACTGGAAGTGTGGCTACCACCAGAGCTGCCGGAGGATCCTGGCTCACAGAGTGGATTTCGACAGTAAGATGTCCTGTTGGGACCTCTTCGTCCTCCTGTGGGGCTCAACACAAAGTAAACACTCAAGGCAGAAGACACATATAAAGGACAATAAGACTAGCTAGCTAGCAGTTTATGTGGTATCTCAGAGACCTTACGGTAGGTCTCATCCTACTTCTTCAACCTTACCCATGCTCTTGCCATCTTGGCCTTTTTCTCTAAAAGTTAAGTTTATTGTCACCTCTTTACTTGCTGTATTCTTTGACTGGAAAGCCCTTCCTTGACATCCTTGAGGTAATTGAACCAGTTCTTTTCTTTTCTTCTTTTGCCAGTCCTGGAGCTTGAATACTAGGCCTGGGTACTATCCTTGAACAATTTGTTCTCAAGGCTCCTGGGTATGTGGTACCCAGGAATTGAACCTAGGGCTTCATGATGCTAGGCGAGCACTCTACTACTAGGTTATATTCTTAGTCTGTTTTTCAGATAGGGTCTTGTACTTTTATTTATTCTTTTGCAGGTACCAGGGTTTGAATTCAAGAGCTTCATATGCACTCAGCTTGCTTGCAAGCTGGCACTCCATTACCTAAACCAGGCTTTGCTCGGATATTTTGGAGGAGAGCAGAGTCTCTCAAGACTTTTCTTTTTTCTTTCTTTCTTTAAGACTTCTTTATTACCAGGTAGATGGTCGCTCACAAGTGCAATCCTACTAGCAGTAGGCTAGAATTTGAGGTTCCTTGTACAGAGGCAGTCTAGGTAGAAATACCAGAGGCTCTTATCTTCAATTAACTGGGAAAATGCCAGAAATAGAGCTGTAGCTTAAGTCTTAGTGTATCAGTCTTGAGCAGAAAAAGCTAAGCAATAAGAGGAGATCCTCAGGCCGGGAGTTTGGCCTAGTGGTAGAATGCTTGCCTAGCATGCACAAAGGCCCAGGTTCGATTCCTCGGTACCACATATATACAAAAAAAAAAAGCCAGAATGATGCTGAGGCTCAAGTGGTAGAGCTCTAGCCTTGAGAAAGTCCAAGGACAGTGCTCAGGCCCTGAGCTCAAGCCCAGGACTGGCAAAAAAAAAAAAAAAAAAAAAAAAAAAAAAAGAGGAGATCCTTATTTCAAGTTCCACTACTAGTATAAAAGAAAAAAAAAATCTTTCTGCCCAAGCTAGCTTCAGTCCATGATCCTTCAGATCTCAGCTTCCCGAGTAGTTTACAGGTGTGAGCCACCTATACTTGGCATAGGGTCTTAACACTTTTGTCCAGTCTCAGATGGCAGTCCTCCTAAATCTACATCCCTGGTAGAAGTCCTGGGTTCGATTCCTCAGTACCACATCTATAAGAAAAGCTGGAAGTGGTGCTGTGGCTGAAGTGGTAGAGCTCTAGGCTTGAGAAAGCCTGAGGACAGTTCTCAGGCCCTGATTTCGAGCCCTGGGACTGGCCAAAAAAAAAAAAAAAAAAAAAGTCACCCGTGTTGGCTCATGCCTATAATACTAGCTACTCAGGAGGCTGAGATCTGAGGATAAAGGTTCAAAAGGACCTGAGACTCTTATCTACAATTAATTTCTAGAAAATGGGAAATGGGACTTGGATCAAGGGTGGGACAGTAGCCTTGACCTGAAGAGCTCAGGGACAGCACCCAGGCTGAGTTCAAGCCCCATGACCCACCAAAAAAAAAAAAAGGGGGTCAGGAGTTTGGCTTAGTGGTAGAGTGTTTGCCTAGCATGCACAAAGGCCTAGGTTCAATTCCTTGGTACCACATAGAAAAAGCCAGAAGTGGTGTTATGGCTCAAGTGGCAGGGTGCTAGCTTTGAGGAAAAAGCCCAGGGTCAGTGCTCAGGCCCTGAGTTCAAGCCCCAGGACTGTCACACACACACACAAAAAAAGACAAAAAAATATATACGTATATATACCCTACCCTATCCTTGAGCCATACCACCTGCACTCACTACTATTTTAATGCTATCCCTAAGCTCTTCAGCTCAATGCTAACACTGTACTACTTTGAGCCACAGCACTACTTTGTTTTCTAGAGGTTAATTGAAGAGTCTCATGGACTTTTATGCCTGGTCTGTCTTTGATTCTCAATCCTCAGATCTCAACCTCCTGAGTAGTTAGGATCATAGGCATGAGCCACCAGCACCTGGCTTATTATTTTTAAATGTCAGTACTGGGGCTTGAATTCAGGGTTAGGCTACTGTCTCAGCTATTTTGTGTGTGTGTATGTGGGGGAGGATCATGGGGCTTGAACTCTGGGCCTGGGTACTGTCCCTGAGCCCTTCAGCTCAAGGGTACTGCCCTACCTCTTGAGCCACACCACCACTTCCCATTTTTTAGCGATTAATTGGAGATAAGAATCTCATGTTATTTAGTGCCAGGGGGGGCTTTGAACCGTGATCCTCAGATCTCAGCCTCCTGAGTAAATAGAATTACAGGCATGTGGCTCTCAGCCATTTAATATTACATGTATATGCCACCACTGCCCAGCTCTTTTGGATTTTTTATTTTTTATTATTGAGGTACTGTATAGAGGGGTTACATTCGCCAAATAGTACTTCTCAGACACTGATACCCCTTCTTATGTTTTTGTCACATTTCCTCCCCCCACCCTTATTTTGGATTTTTAAATAACAGGGTCAGCTACGCAACCCAAGTTGGCCTCAAACTCATGATCCTCTTAGCCTCACCCTCCCAAGTGTTGGAATTACAGGTGTGTGGCACCACATCCATCCAGGCCTTATTTGTCTTTTTTTTTTTCACTGCTGTTTTCCCTACATATACCACAGTGCCCAGCACAAATGTTAAATAAGGAGCTTAGAGAGACAGGGTTTGTTTTTTGGTGGGTCATGGGGTTTGAACTCGGCTTGGGCCTGTCACAGAGCTCTTCAGCTCAAGGCTACCACCCTACCCTTGAGCCAAGTCCCACTTCCCGGTTTTCTAGATGTTAATTGGAGATGAGTCTCAGGTCCTTTTGTGCTTGACTGGCTTTGAATCTTGATCCTCAGATCTTAGCCTTCTGAGTAGCTAGGATTACCGGCATGAACCACCAGGCTGGCTCTGAACCTTGATTCTCAGATCTCAGCCTAAGTACCTAGGATTACAGGTGTGAAACACCTCGCCCCAGGCTAGTGAGATAGGTTTTTTACACTAGAAACTTGAGCTCATGCTGTACTGGAAGCATATAGGAGTCTAAGTCCTGAGGTGTCTGCTTATGCTAGGCACTAGATGCCTGTGGGCATGGTCAAGGTTACAATTTTGGGCAGCTTTGAGTGACTGCTTTTTCCTGTAACGAATGCTCTGAGATTCCCCAACCTAATGGGGATCCAAGGCCCCCATTTAGGGTCAGGTTCTGGAAGAATGCTGTTTTTGTGGACCCGACACTTGGGAGTTTACAACCTAGATCCACAAGCTTAGCAGTGTAGATCAAGATCTGACACTATCCCGCACAAGTACAGTATTTAATCAGTTACACTGGTCCATACTGCTCAGGGAAACATACAACCTGTGACTCCTCACCTCCCAAGGTTTTTCTACACGCTCGTCCGAGAGGTCTGCCCCCAGTCCCGTCCAGAAGCTGTCTGTTTGGCTTGGAAAGCCTCAAACCCCCTCAACCCGAAAGCTCTGCCCACACCCACTCTCCCGTCGTTAGAGCTGCCCACCCACGTAAAAGCCCTCGGCCCCGCCCACACGCAACTGTCAGCCCGGAAGCCCCGCCCACAAGCCGTGAAACACCATCCAAGCCGAGAAGCCTCGGTCCAGAAAGGGTCTCCAGGGTCTGGGCGGTCTCCTCCCGGCCTCCCCGGTGTAAGCCCCGCACACCTTCAGAAAGTCCCCCCCAGCCCCACCCCCAGCGCGAAGCCCCGCCCCCAGCCCGAGCCCGCACGAGCCGGTCCTCCTCGGAGCCCAGGCCCCCCACCAGCCCTCAGCCTGCCGGACGCCTCCCCACCGACCTCGGGCCCCGCTCCCACGCCTCAGGTCCCCCGCACACGCCCCGCGAAACCAGAGGGGGCGGGGCCCGCCTGCGCCCGATGCATCCCCTCCCCCGCCTCAGGTCCGCATGGAGCGGCAATTAACCGCTTGGCCGCCACGACCCCGGAGCCCATGGGTTTCCGGGCCGAGCCGGAGCCGCTCTCCTCACCCATCTCCTTCCCCAGCGCTCTCCCGCTTCGCCGCCGCAGCTCCTGCGGGCAATATGTCGGAGGCGACGGCGGCCGGGAGAGGACTAACCGCTGCCGCCCGACCCCGGGGTAGCAGCTGCGCGCTCCCGCCTCCCCGCGAAATTTGCATACAAGGCGGGATAAGAGCCGGGAGCGCGCTTCTTAAAGGAGACGCGAGTGAAGGCGGTGACTGCGCGCTCTTTGTCTCCAGGTCCTCCTCTCAGCTACTGCCTAGGGGTTTCCAACCTGCTGTTCCCGGGTGTGCAATCCCTTCTTCCAGCGTCTCTTTAGTCTCGGGGGAGAGGCCAGAATCACCCCTACGTGGATGCTGGAAATGAGCAGCAAGCCACAGGCTTACAAAACTTAAGAGCATCCCAAATTGGACTTTCGTCTCTCTCCCTTGGACTTCACCACACTTTTGTTCATCCCAGTCCTTTCTCTGGCTCTGCATACAATCTCTAATCTAGTCTTGGTGTTCTAAGCATTTCTGATTTGATCCATTCGTCACTTTGATCTCTTTTGTTCGAATCTTGAGTTTGTCATTTCTGACCTTTGCACTCCTGTTTCTTGGGTCAAAGGCTTCTTCCCCTTACAGGTCTTGGTGTGGATTGTGGAACTGCTTTTTGTGCCTGTTTTGGGAGGTTCAAACTCAGGGCCATTTGCTTGCTAAACAGGTACTCTTACTGGTGGGACACGTCTGCAGCCCTCATTCTTGCTCATTATTTTTGAGACAGGACCTCTGTTCCTGCCTAGTCAACACCTCCAGATCTACTTACATTAAACTCCTATTCTCTGTAGCTAGAATCATAGGCTCTTGCCGTACCACTACTTTTTCTTAGCTGATAGGGAGTCTTGAGAATTTTTTTTTTGCCCAGAACTTTAATTTCAACAATTTCAGCCTCATAAGTTGCTGGGATTTACAAGTGTGTGCCACCAGACCTGGGAACTGCTTTACTCAGCGTTTGCCATCACTGTTAGGCTGAGCAAGCATTTTAAGAGGAAACATTTTCCAGTGCTGATGGATCACACCTGTAATACTAGCTACTCGGGATACTAAGATACTGAAGATCATGGTTTGGAGACAGCCTGGACAGCAAAATCGGTGAGACTGTTAAATCTACTTAACCATCAAAAAAACCCCAAAACAATAACAACAACAACAACAAAAACAGAAGTGTGGGGGGGGGACCCAGAAGTGGAGCTATGGCTCAAGTGATAGAGCACTAGCCTTGAGCACAAGAGCCCAGGACAGTGCATAGGCCCTGAGTTCAGACCTCAAGACTGGTATAAAGAGACAGAGACAGAAGGACATTCTGAAAATAGCTTACTATAAGTTGTAGGTATTTTCTTCCCTCCCTAGATTTATAGGCAATTTTTAATCATTCTGTGGCTCCACTGCCTGGCACATAATAGACACCAACTTAAGCTCTGTAACTGAGCTTAGGTGAGAGAAATATGAACAGAATTTTGAATATTTGGTGTGGAGGAAAAACAGAAGAGGTTTAGGGGCTGCAACTTTAGATAGGAAAGGCAGGCTGAGTGTAGCCTAATGGTAGAGTGCTTGCCTAACATGCATGAAGCTCTGTGTTCAATTCCTGGGTACCACATACACAGAAAGCCAGATAGGAAAGGCAGATTAGGCACACTGAAAGGGATGAGTCTCGTGTGTGTGTGTGTGTGTGTGTGTGTTGGGGGGGGAGACCCCAGATAGATGGTCAGTGCAAGGACACTTCAGGCCTGTGTTTAAGAAATAACAAAGAGCTAGGCCTCAAGTACTCCAAGCTACTCAGGAGCCTGAGATCCAGAAGACTGGTTTATGGCCAACTCCAGCAGAAAAGTCTGAGACTCCATCTCTAAAATAAGCAGCAAAAAGCTAGGCTGGAGGTGTGAGTCAAGTAGCAGAGGGCCAGTAGAGTGAACAAGTAAAAAGCCTTAAGTTCCTCCCTGGAAAATTACATGTTCAAGGCTAAACTGGGCTAACTATATGTTCAGGAAAAATGAATAACAAGGCCTGTGTAGCTTAGATGGAACATGCATCAGATAGAAGTGATGATTCATGTAGGATTGTATTTACTGTGCATAAGATGGGAAGCCATAGGAGGGCTTGATTCTAGGGTCTGATGCATGCTAAGCAAATGCTTTACCACTGAATCTTCCACATCTGTGAGCACACATATCAGTTGTTTTGTGACCTTCAAGCTCTTACTTCCCATTTCCTGAGTTATTTGCTCTTTATTGGCTTTTCCAGGAGTCTGAGTTTTAGAGGAAATTCCACTAGCACTAGATCAATCCTGTCAGGAGTTGAGATCTCTTCCTTGGTCATGACTTTCTGGGGCCTAAAACTAGTAAATCTGTCCTCTAGATAAGCAACATGGATTATGTCGCCGCCTAGTGGGTGGTAGCTAGAGGTGCTGCAACCACAGGTTAAAAACAATGTGCCTCTCTCAATGGGCCTCTCTCTCTCTCTCTCTCAATGCGTGTGTCTCTTTCTCTCCCCCCCTCCCCCCACTCCTCTTTTTTTCCTGGTCCTGGAGCTTGAACTCAGGCCGTGGGCTCTGTCCCTGAACCTTTCTGTGCTCAAGGCTAGAGCTCTACTCTTGAGCCACAGCACCAATTCTGGCTTTTTCAGTTTATGTGGTACTGAAGAATCGAACCCAAAGCTTTATGCATGCTAAGCAGGCACTCTACCACCAAGCCACATTCCCAGTTGTTTTATTTGATTTTCAAAGGGCAGGGGTGGGGGCAAGTTCTCTTTGTGTAACTAAGGCTGGTCACGTGCAGTCCTCCCTTTGCTTCCCAAGTGCTGGATTATAAGTTGTCTTTGAACCATGATACTTTGGATCTCAACCTAATAAATTGCTAGGATTACAGATGTGAGCCACTAGCATCATTAGCAATATTTAAGTGTGGTTATTGAGTACCCTATCTGCCAGGTGCTGGTGGCTCACGCCTGTAACCCTAGCTACTCAGGATCATGGTTCAAAGCCAGCTTGGGCAGGTAAGTCCATGAAACTTTTTTTTTTTTTGGTCGTGGGCCTTGAACTCTGGGCCTGTGTGCTGCCCCTGAGCTCTTCAGCTCAAGGCTACCGTCCTACCCCTTGAGCCACAGCGCCACGTCCAGTTTTCTAGTGCTTAAATGGAGATAAGAGGCTCACATTCTTTAGTGGCTTTGAACTGCGATCCTTAGATTTCAGCCTCTTGAGTAGCTAGGATTACAGATGTGAGCCACCGCACCAGGCAAGTCCATGAAACTTTTATCCCCAATTAACCACTAAAAAACTGGAAGTAGAACTGTTGCTCAAAGTGGTAGTAGAGTGTAGTAAGTTCACTCGAGTGAAAGAGCTCAAAGACAACTCCCAGGCCCTGAATTCAAGCCACACAATCAACAACAAAAAGAAAAAAAGAACACTTTCTGGAGCCAAATTTATATGGAAATCAAATCTTAATCTGAGTAATTACTGACTGCATGAATGACTAAGAAGTTACCTAACCTCTCTGTACTGATTTCCTCATTGCAGATAGTATTAGTATGTGTACTGGGATTATGGTGTGGATCAAATTAAATCTGTCAAGCATGTGGTGCAGTCTTAAGCTATTGTGTGTGTGTGCGTATGTGTGCGCACGCGTGTGTACACCAGAACCAAGGCTTGAATTTCAGCCCCTTTCACTTATATATAGCTTTTTCAATCAAGGCTGGTGCTTTATCACTCGAATCATACCACTTTATGGCTTTTTGCTAATTGGACATGCGTTCAACATTTCTTTGCCTCTGCCAGGCTGGCTTTGAACTACAATCCTCAGATCTCAGCCTTTTTTTGGGGGGGGAGGGGAGGACAGTCCTGGGCTTGAGCTCAATGCCTGAGCACTGTCCTTGGACTTTCTCAAGTCTAGAGCACTACGAGTTGGGACCTCAGCTTCTTGAGTTGCTGGGATTATAGGTGTGATCTCACCAGCATCTGGCTTTAGCTATTATTAAAAGATATGTCATAAAATACAAGGTAAACAAATATGAAATTATAATAGATTTTGAAGAAATGTTATTTGAGGAATACACTTTTGCTTTCTCAATAATCTTATAGAATAAAACCTAGAGAATACTGTACTTTGGTTTTTTTTTTAAAGTTCAGCTTCTATAGGTGATGTACTTGGAAATGGGGAGGTAAAACAGAGCAGCATAATCAAAGGTCTAGAAATGGGTTATGTTCCCGTAGAGTGAGCCCATTTCACTTGAGAATAAAATAGATCCAGATGAGATCATGAAGGGGATCCTGAATGCTATACAGAAAGGAATTGGAATTGGATGCCTCATCTTTGTCTATTTCATCTGTAATAGGACGGTTCCTACTTGTGTAGTCTCCCATCAGTAATATCCAAAACAACAGAAATACACTGCATGAGAGAAGTGTCTGCTACATTAGAAGATGGCTTTTTTCCTTGGTATAGGCAAGCCCTCCCAACTCAAAATGACCTCAATTTGGCTCACTTTGGTTATCCTCATGCAGTGCACACCTCAACCACAAGAGAGCCCCACACAAAGAAATTGCAGCTCGTAAAGAAACGAGGACATTGAGTCAATCATTACTGGTCAGGTATAGAAACCTAGATGTGACTTACTCCTCCTCAATGGCAGAGGGTTGCAGGAGGGCTAGATCTACTGCCCCCCTTCTCTGACCCTTTTCTCCTTCTCAAACCCACACCAAGAATGGGGTGAGGGCATGTAGCACAACTTAAAGCTTGACAGCAAATGATCTCTAGAATAGTAGGAGGCAAGGAGTCTGGGTTTCTGTATCTTGAACCACGGACCCAATTCTGCTAATATACACTAGGCCCAACTGTTTTGGTTACTTTGTGCCAGGCTAGGTAGTCTAGCTAGAACAGAAATTCTTAGGAGCTGGGACTTTGGTGGCAAGGAAGAATGAGAGCTTGTCACAGATGTCTTTGAAGGTGGTATTTACATGGCTTTAGGTCCTCAGCCTCAGGTATATCACATAGAGAAATGTGACTACTAGCTTCTCTAGTCATGATTTACTAGCTAGGATTTCACAGCTTTTTTTTTTTTTTTTTTAAACCATATCTCCATTTCTTTTTTACTTACCTGTGTTGATATAGAGGTATTCCCTATGCTAATATGTGGAACTAGCGACATATAATTTAGCCTGAGCAGAATTCCAACCTTTGTTGTTTTTTTTTGAACCAGTACTGGGACTTTAACTCAGGGCCTGGGCACTGTCCTTGGACACTTTTTGCTCAAGGCTAGTGCTCTGCCACTTGAGCCACAGCGCCACTCCCTGCTTTTTCTGTGTATGTGGTACAAAGGAATCAAACCTGGGGCTTTGTGTATGCTAGGTGGGCACTCACCAGGCTACTCTCCCAGCCCCAACGTCAACAATTTATGCAAGAGCAAAGCTGAGTCTGGAAGGGATACATAGAACTGAGGGGCCCAAGAAAGGGAAAGCATGCATGCAGGCAGGCAGCCTTCAGAGCTATAAGCATTGGCTCTAGAGCTAGCCCTGCCTTCAAACTCCCATCCCAGTCCTCTGACAACCCATCACCTTGGCAACACAGAAAAACCTTACTGAAAAATTTATGGCTCAAAACACTCTAGAGGCTCAGGGAAAGCTGATGTCATCTCAGCTTGCAGAATGACATGCAGAGTAGTTGAGTGGATGGAACAAGCCCACTAAGTTAGAGCTGTTAGATCCCTAGGGCTCTAAGTGGTAACAGGAGGAAGACAGAAGATATGTGATGGGTGGCAAAGCTGGTTAAGACACAGACTGTAGTAAAGGAGGCAAGTATGTTGAGCGGTACTAAGTCTAGACCTTGTGCCAGGCTCTTCAAATTTGTTTCATTTGCTCCAAAGATCCCATTTAGTGTAGAGGAGCTCTCATCCTTTTTATGGATGGACTAAATAGGCACTAAAAAATACACAAATGACAGTTGTATGCGGTGGCTCACGCTTGTAATCCTAGCTACACAGGAAGCTGAGATCTAAGGATCGAGGTTCAAAGCCAGCCTGGGCACTAAGTCCAAGAGACTCTTATCACCAATTAATTAGTGGAAAACAGGAAGTGGTGCTGTGGCTGAAGGGGTAAGGCGGTAGCCTTGAGGTAAAGAGCTCAGGGACAGTGCCCAGACCCAGACTTAGAGCCCCATGACCCACAAAAAATAAAATTAAACTAAAATTAAAAAAAAATACACAAGTCACAAGTTGGAGTCCAGATATGTTCAGGTGTAAGCTTTCCTATACAATTTTGGGCTTCACTTGGGGGTTACCTATCTTCACAGGACCCTGACTGGATCCTCAGAAAAGGATCTAAGTTGTGTCTTCATTTACCTGTTGCTAGAATGCCATCTGGTTTTCCTCTCTTGCCTACTGAAATTAAGGGGCTCTGGCTATAAAATGAAGTTAAGAAGCCAAAGAAATGCAGCCTTTTGTAGCAAACAAGCCCTGGATCAAGTCTCTCATGCAGACAACTATATTTCCCTATGACATTCCCAGTTTTAGCGCTGAAAGTTCCACAGCCCAGGAATTTCACTGCTTTGGTCTCAAAAGAAATTATGTAGTCCAGGTTAACCTCCAACTGGAGACCCTCCTGACTTCATCTCTCCAGCGCTGGGATTACAGGTGTAAATTATCAGGCTTGGCTTGACAATACTTCCCCCCACCCCACCCGAAGCAAATTATCTGCAAGCCTGCTTTATCTATGATACTAATGGGATTGAAGGATCATATGAGACACTGGATAGAGGCCTGATGTTGTCCTGTACATACTGAGCAATCACTAAATTATTAGCTATTTATACTCATTAACAATGACAAAAACAGGCTCAGAGCTTAAATAGCCAGTGTAAATCAACTGATTTCAATGTTCCTTTCTATTGTACCTCTGTTCTAAATGATCTAAAACAAGACTCTTTCCCTCTCTGAGTCTTCCAATCCTTAGTTAAGATTAATAACCAGAAGGTATCAGGGAAAACTGAGTACTGTTGGGAAGCTCAGTATCTATCTCCCAGGTACAAGTCATAGGAAACCAGAAGTCTATCAAAAACTGCGGGGGGCTTTGGTTCTCTCAAAGTGGACAGAAGCTACCAAATGGGGACCATTCATAACCAAATCTTTATTTAGCTCCTTGGGAAAGGGCAGATACTTGTCGAGGTACAGAGATGAAGTGGGAAAACTCTATTCCAAGTGTTTTCTGGACAAGTAATCAACAAGGATAAAAACAGGCTCAATGGTCAAATAATATCATCCAAAATGAACCTTCTCAATTAGGTTTCCTTATTAGCCTGTTACAGAGAGAGGAGTGACTACTCTTGAGAGCCCTCCGGAAGTGTTCAAGGTTTCCAGGCTAATGTTCACAACACAGGCTTAGCAGGGAGCAACAGGTGGTGGGGCAGGTATTCAAGCAAGAGAAGCAGGCTAACTGGGAATGAAAAATAAGATGTTCTCATATATTCTGACTGAGAGAGCCATGTTTGAGATACTGTTAGACCCTTCCCCCCACCTCCCCCTAGTCCTGGAGGTGGAATTCAGGGCCTAGGTGCTATCCCTAAGTCTCTTTGTGCTGAAGACTAGTGCTCTACCACTTGAGCCACAGACCTACTTCCACTTGTCTCTGAGTTGCTTATTGGAGTTGAGTCTCACGGATTCTTCTGCCTGGGTTGGCTTCATACCTCAATCCTCAGATCTCAACCTTCTGAGTAGCTAGGATTGTAAGCGTGAGCCACCAGTGCCGGGCTCCTTTAACTATGAGTCTTGAGCAAAACAATCCCCAGGACTCCACGCTGGGCCTAAAAACTCATTACAGGATAATCTTGGTGGGCTTTCAGACAGAGCCAGAGGTGGGGTCAAACACAACTGTTGATTTCCTCTCCTGGCTTTCTCTGTGCAAAACAAAAACCCTCAGGCCAGCCTTTGTACAGCAGATAGTTTTCCTGGTTCTTGGCATCCGTTGACAGCTGCAAAGACACAAAGTAGAAAATTAAGAACATGAAGCTATCTATAAAGTAGGTGGTGGTGGGAGTTTCCCAGTTGGTCAGGTTCCTCCCTTACAATCGTCTCATTCCACTACACAATTCTTGTTTTATCTAGTACAAAGGTTTCTAGGCATACCTCTAGGATAGAAGACAGAATGACACACCTTGTCTTTGCTGTTAGCCAAGTCATGAAAATGAGTTTCATCCTTGGCCATGCCCAAGCTGAGTGACCGGGGAAGAAACTAAAGTGTGTGTGTGTGTAAGTTGGTCCTGGGGCTTGAACTCAGGGGTTTGAACTCTGGGCCTGGGTGTTGTCTCTGAGCTCTTCAGCTCAAGGCTACCGTCCTACCCCTTGAGCCACAGCGCCACTTCCAGTTTTCTAGTGGTTAACTGGAGATCATAGATCATATTCATCTTTTTTTTGACAGTACTTTTTCTTATTTTTATTGTCAGGATAATGTATAGAGGGTTACAATTACATTCGTCAGGTAGTAGGTGCATTACTTCTCACACATTGATACCCCTTCTCATATTTTTTTATTAAAGAATTTATTAACCTTGATTTTTACATCCATCTTTTATTGGTCTTTATTAAAATCAGAAATCACACCCCAATTTTTGGCCTTATACCCCAAGTAACTGATTAACTGAGGCTGATAGTCTGCCTATGCTTTACTGTCAACAACAGAAACAACTCAAGGCTTCTACAAACTCTTCAGGCTGCCTTATTAAACCAAGACATCCTGTGTATCTAAGGTAAGGAGACAGCAAGCTGTTTACCACTTGAAAACTCTTATCTGCCCCACTTCATATCTGAGAAACAGCCAAAGACAATCACCAAAACCAAGGCTGGGAATGAGGATACTCATTGTTGAGCAACTATTGCATCTCTGGTCCAGAAATACTGAGACCAAAGCTCAGCCACATAGCTGTAAAATTTAAGTCCTGCCAAGTATGTATGTATTATGCATGTATGTATGTACACACATACGTACACACATATTTACAGGACTTTACTATGTAGTCCAGGCCAGCCTTGAACTTGTGATCCTCCTGCCTTGGCATCTAGAATACTGGGATTACAGGCATCGTCATGCCATGCCTTTCTCCTTCCTTTTAGAAAAGGTACATTTAGAGGGCCAGGAGCGTAGCCTAGTGGTAGAATGCTCCCATAGCATGCACAAAGCCCTGGGTTTGATTCCTTGGTACCACATACTCAGGAAAAGCTGGAAGTGGTGCTGTGGCTCAAATAGCAGAGCTCTAGCCTTGAGCAAATTGTCCACGGACAGTGCCTAGGCACTTAGTTCAAGCCCCAGGACTGGCAAAAAAAGAAAGGTACTTCCAGCTCCTGACAACAATGTAAAAACTAATCTGGGAAGTTTCTTTTCTTTTTGGCTGTGGAGCTTGAACTCTAGGCCTGGACGCTGTCCTTGAGCTCTTCATCTCAAGGGTACCGTTCTACCACTTCAGCCACAGCATCATTTCCTGTTTTCTGGTAGTGAATTAGAGTCTCACAGACTTTTGTGCTGGCTTTGAACCATGATCCTTAGAGCTCAGCCTCCTGAGTAGCTAGGATTACAGGCATGAGCCATAGGCGCTCAGCTGAGAGTTGTCTTTGGTGTTTAAACTCAGGGCCTGGGCACTGCCCATAACCTTCTTTTACTCAAAGCTGGCACTCTCACTATTTGAGCCACAGCACCACTTCTGAATTTTTCTGTTTATGTGGTACTGAGGAATCAAACCCAAGGTTTCATGCATGCTAGGTAAGCATTCTACAACTAAAGGCACATTCCCAGTCCTGGGAGTTGCAAAAATGACTCAAAATGTCAGTACATGTTTCTATTTGTATTTGCCAAGACAATTTGTGCTGAATCCACTCTCTTTTTAAGCCTGGGACATCAATGGGTCTATGCTGCAATGCCTTACAACCATAGGTGTTTGCTTCTAAGAAGCCTAGAAGGAAGTCATTTTCTTTTTGTGGGTCATGTCATGGGGCTTGGACTCGGCCTGGGAGCTGCCCCTGAGCTCTTCAGCTCAAGGCTACTGCCCTACTATTGAACAGCCCCACCTCCCGTTTTCTAGAGGTTAATTAGAGATAAAGAGTCTCAGGTCCTTTTGTGTCAGGGCTGGCTTTGAACTTTGATCCTCAGATCTCAGCCTCCTGAGTAGCTAGGGTTACAGGCGTGAGCCACCTTGCCCAGCAGAAGTCCTATTTTCTAGGCAGGAAAAATAGGACAGACAGCAGCAGTAGTGTACTTCTTCCCCTCCTCCAACAGTTGCTGTCTCAGACAGCTGTTTCTAGCATATCTGTTCAATTCTATTAAATATTCATCAGATGTGCACTGGCTCTAAACATGTGATGATTATTAATTTGGAAAGCAGGAGGTACATGTGGGTCCAGAAAAAAAAAAAAGGGAGGCCTCTGAAGGGTGTGTGTGTGTGTGTGTGCACATGTGCTGCTTCTGGGGCTTGGGAAATGATTTTTTTTGCTTATTTTAGCACACTATTATGTGAGCCATAGCTCTATTTCCAGCTTTTTGGTGATTAATTGGTAACAAAGAGTCTCACAGACTTTTGAGTAGCTAGGATTACAGGCATGTGCCATGGGCACCAGGAAGATCCACTACCAAGCAGATCCAAGTCTTTCAGCTTCAGTAAATCTGGAAAACAACATTTCTTCTTTTCTTTGCTTTTTTGGGGGGATGCCGGTACCGGTGATTAACTCAGGGCCTGGGCACTGTCCGCTTTATCAAGGCTGACCTCGACCACAGCTCCACTTCTAGCTTTTTGATGATTAGTTGGAGATTAGTCTTCTGGACTTTCCTGCCTGGCTTCAAATCTTGATCCTTGGATCTCAGCCTCCTGAATATCTAGGATTACAGATGGAGCCATCAGTGCCCAGATTCTTTGTGGTACTTAAGGATCTATATTTTATAATAATTGGGCTCCTTGAGGGTCAATAAAATATGGTGTTATCGGGGGCTGGGAGTTTGGCCTAGTAGTAGAGTGCTTGCCTAGCATGCACAAAGACCTGGATTCGATTTCTCGGTACCACATACATAGGAAAAAAAAAGCTGGAAGTGATGCTGAGGCTCAAGCGGTAGAGCTCTATCGAGAAAGTCCAAGGACAATGTTCCTCAGGCCCTGAACAGGCAAAATAAATAAATAAACAAACAAATGAATAAATAAATGAATGGTGTTATCTCATAGAAGCAGCATCATTCTAGTATAGAGAATGGACTTTGACAATGTTATGGTATGCTCTTCCCCCCAACTTACTATGCAACCAATGTAAAATACTTTTACCTTTCCTAGTTAACAGCTGCTTTTTATAAAAATAAAGAGTCACACAGTAGGCATTCAAGATCAATTTTCTGAATCTACAAGTATCTCCTGCTTGGCAGCATTCAAATTCTCACTTTCCTTTTTTAAAAAAAAAAAAAAAAAAATCTTTGAGGCAGTCTTGCTATGTAGCTCAGACTGGCCTGCACATTGGAATCTTTCTGCCTCAGCCTTCTCAGCTTCTGTGATTACATACTTGGTTCATTACATGTGACATATTGCCTTTCTTTTGAAAGTGGTAAAGACCAATGAATCTGAGGATAAAATGAAGGAAAAAAATTAAAGTGATTAGGCTTACAAAATGAGTATCATTCTATCAAGATAAGTGGCCCATTACTGATATTTGTATTCTAACTCGAAATTTTCTTTGGACAAAGCCTTGCGGGGGGGGGGGGGGACACAGAACTTCAGAATCAGGTGCTGAGCATTTACCACATATCTATCTCCCCTGCCCTGTTTGAGGTTTAGGAGCACTGAGTATGTGTAAGCATGAAGCACTTTGGGTCCCAATTCACAAACTGCACTTATGAATGAATAACTGACAGGCTCACTTAAAATTCCTAAACTGGGGGCCGGGAGTTTGGCCTAGAGGTAGAGTGCTTGCCTAGCATGCACGAAGATTCAAGTTCGATTCCTCGGCACCACATACATAGAAAAAAAGCCAGAAGTGGTGCTGAAGCTCAAGTGATAGAGCTCTAGCCTTGAGAAAGTTCAAGGACAGTGCTCAGGCCCTGAGCTCAAGCCCAGGACTGGCAAAAAAGAAAATAAAAAAATTCTTAAACTGCCTTTTAATAGATGCTAAACATTGCAACGAACAGGTAGGTTAAAGGATACAGTTCATATCTAGATGTTTTATTAGGACTAATATTTTCTTTTTTTTTTTCTGCCAGTCCTTGGGTTTGATCTCAGGTTGAGCACTGTCCTTGGGCTTTCCTCAAGGATAGATCTCTACCACTTGAGCCACAATACCACTTCTGGCTTTTCTATGTATGTGGTAGCAAGGAATCAAACCCAAGTCTTCATGCATGCTAGATAAGCACTCTATCACTAGGCCAAACTACCAGCCCCAGGACTACTATTTTAAACATCGAAAATAAACTTTCCTCTACTTGCAAAAAAAGATTCAAATTCGTAGTTCTTTCATGAAGATCATGTTACATGATCTACACGTTTTAACATAACATTCTTAGAGATGAGGAACAAAAGACATTTTCTAATACTTAAAAGGACACTGCTTCTGGAGTCCAAATTGCTGAGGTATCTCACTCAAACTAAGAAAACTTGTAATACACAGAATTGCTTTAAATAAAATGTACTGGTTTGTTTATGGAGTGGAGGATCAAACCTGGGCCATCTTGCGTGCAAGGGCTACATTCTTTTTCCTTTTTTTTTCCCAGTCCTGGGCTTGAGCTCAGGGCCTGAGCACTGTCCTTGGACTTTCTCAAGGCTAGAGCTCTACCACTTGAACCGCAGCACCACTTCTGGCTTTTTTTCTATGTATGTGGTACCAAGGAATTGAACCCGGGTCTTTGTGCAGGCTAGGCAAGTACCTTACCACTAGGCCAAACTCCCAGCCCCCACAAAGCTATATTCTGACCCATCATTTCTACTTAACTACTCTAGGAATGCCCCTCATCATTTCTACTTAAACTACTCTAGGAATAAAAGGAAATGGGAGGCTGGGTTCAATTCCTCAGTACCACATATATAGAAAAAGCCAGAGGTGGTGCTGTGGCTTAAGTGGTAGAACCCTACCTTTGAAAAAGTCCAAGGATAGTGCTCAGGCACTGGCAAAAAAAGAAGAAGAAAAAGGAAATGGGGAGGTGAAGATGTAGGTCAGAAAATATAAGTATCAGATCTAGGGAACAACATGAGGATTTTTTTGGTATTAGTTTGTATGTTAAATGAACCTTTAGGTACTAGTTACAAAAAAAAAAAAAGGGTCTGGGAGTTTGTTCTAGTGGTAGAATGCTTGCTTATCATGCACGAAGACCTTAGTTTCATTCCTCGGTACCACATACATGGAAAAAGCT
The DNA here is from genome assembly GCF_031878675.1 of Megascapheus bottae. Lineage (NCBI taxonomy): Eukaryota > Metazoa > Chordata > Mammalia > Rodentia > Geomyidae > Megascapheus > Megascapheus bottae. Next base: position 65,218,781 of record NC_143514.1, read on the forward strand.
TGAAGTGGTGCAGTGGCTCAAATGGTAGAGCTCTAGCCTTGAGAAAGCCCAGGGTAAGTGCTCAGGCCCTGAGTTCAAGCCCCAAGACTGGCCAATTAACCACTAGAAAACTGGAAGTGGTGCTGTGGCTCCACGGATAGCATGGTAGCCTTGAGCTGAAGGGCTCAGGGACAGCGCCCAGGCCAAATCCAAGCACCAAGACCCACCAAAAAACAAAAAACAACAAAAAAACAAAACCCAAAAACCTTTTCAGGGCTGGGAGTGTGGCCTAGTGCTTGCCTAGCATACAAGAAACTCTGGGTTCCATTCCTTAGTACCATATACACAGAAAAAGCTAGAAGTGGTGCTGTGGTTCAAGTGGCAGCCTGCTAGCCTTCAGCAAAAGTGCTCAAGGACAGTCCCCACGCCCCTAAGTTTAAGCCCTAGGACTAGCAAAACAACAAACTTTTCTTAATCTGTATGTACACCACAATATCCTATTAAACAGATAAATACACAGTATGTGAAGCTCATGGTCAAGGTTGGCTTTTTCACTCAAAGCTAGAGCCACACCTCCACTTTTTTTTTCCGGCCAGTCCCGGGGCTTGAACTCAGGGCCTGGGCACTGTCCTTGACCTTTCTCAAAGCTAGTGCTCTACCACTGGAGCCACAGTACCACTTCTGACTTTTTCTATGTATGTGGTACTGAGGAATCTAACCCAGGGCTTTGTGCATGATGGGCAAATATTCTACCACTAGCCCCACCACACCTCCACTTCTGGCTTTTTGGTGGATAAGTGGAGATAAGTCTCAGACTCTCCCCCAGTCCTGGGGCTTGAACTCAGGGCCTGGGCACTGTCCTTGGGCATTCTCAAGGTAGAGCTCTACCACTTGAGCCACAGCACCCTTTCTGACTTTTTTTTAATGTATGTGGTACCGAGGAATTGAACCGGGATCTTCCTGCATGCTAGGCAAGCACTCTACCCCTAGGCTATACTCCCAGCCCCCCTCACAGACTTTTTCTACTAGGTTGTCTTAGAATTGTGACTTTCAACATCTCAAGTCTTCTGAGCAGTTAAGATTATAGGCAGGAGCTGCCAGAACCTGGCAGTAACCTTTATTTTTAAAGTTTACCCTAGTAAGAGTTGAAACTAAATACTTTGGACTTCCTCTACATACAGAACTATGCTTACTATGGCCTTCTTTGAAGTCCCCAGATAACAATATCAGAAGTTCCTGGCTGAGAAAGGTTTGGAAGAAATGAGCTCCAAGAGGCCAAATCTCACTCTTTTCTTTTCTTTTGCCAGTCCCAGGGTTTGAACTCAGGGCCTGGGCTCTATCCCTTACCTGCTTTTGTAGGTCACTCTACCACTTGAGCTATAGTGCCCCTTCTGGCTTTTTCTGTTTATGTGGTACTAAGGAATCAAACCCAGGGCTTCATGCATACATGCTAGACAAACACTCTACCACTAGGCCACATTCCCAGCCCCCTACAAATCAAACCAGAGTCATATTGGAATTAAGGGCTCCTCAGGGGGAAAAAAAGCACACTGATGTTACCATTACAGTACTCAATTGGTTGGCTTTATGTATTCTGTTTTTATTTTTGCACTGTTGATGACTAAGCTCAAGGCCATACATATGTTCAACAAGTGCTCTACCAATGGTCAACACCCTAAGCCTCAACCCTATGGATTTTTAGAATTCCTTTTTTAGTTCACTAATCACTATGTAGTTATCACATTTCTTTCTTAAATGTATTAGTACTTATTTTGGAGTCACTGAACAAGCTCATATAGATCTGAGTAGGTTTATCAGGCTCCATGTCTTTTATCTACTACACCAGATTCTCTAGATGGTTCCCTCAGTTTGCAAAACATACCAGCTTGTGCTACATGAATTACAGGACCAAGGGAAATCATTTAGTCTTGTTACTTCTGTAAAATATAGGTATTATTACATAGAATATCCTTTTAGCTTCCCTAATAACACCCCAACTTGCTTTTGGGGAATTAACTCCTCTCATACTGAAGACTGGTAAAGTAAGAGTATTATTCAAGTTAATCCGGTCTGCATTCCCTCCCCTAGAACTTGAATCTTGAGAAAGACAAAAGAATAAAAATTTACCTATTCTAGTAATAGTGCCTAAGCAGCTGTTCTCTTTTCAAGACCCCTTTTGTGGTTTTCATTTTTTTCTCAGTCTCTGAAGCCACTATAAACTCCCAAATAGTATTTTCTTGGCTATTAGAGTCCTCAACATCTAATACTTTTCTAATTATTTACACTGATCACTTTGCTGCCTGCAACCAATAAACTTCCAAATGAAAGATCACTTCAGTGGTTCACTGACAGAACGGAAAGAATTTGAGATGTAAATCGACACTATTTAGTCTTCTTAACCATTACATGTAAATTCATAGCTGGATGATGGTGGCTCAAACCTGTAATCTTAGGTACTCTAAGAATAAGTTTATGAGACTCCATTTCCACAGAAAACACTGGGCATATTGGGGCATACCTATCATCCCAGCTACATAAGCCATTTAGCCCAGCCTAGGCAAAATGCAAGACCCTATCTATCAAATAACTAGAGCAAAATAAATGGCTGTAAGTATGCCTTAAGAGCACCTAACTCACAATTAACCAGAGAAAAGGACTGAAGTTGTGTGGTTCAAGCAGGAGAGCATCTGCTTAGCAAAGAAGAAGAGCCTGCCTGAGTTAAAATATCAGTAGCTTTTCTGCACCAAAAAATAAATAAAAAATTAATTAAAAAAATTAGGGATTATAAACTAACACATAAGTATGGACACACTGTGAATACAGATGGACACATATATCACTTTGCAGGCAGCCTCCTAGCACTTTCACAACTATGATAAAATATCTATCATGCTTCCCAGAAAGCCACCTTAGTACATACCTGACTTGGGTCTTCACCACCCATTCTAGTTCAGGAAATGCCTCAGGAGTTTTCAATCACCTGAAAATTGAGATATGAGAGATTAGACTTTTGAAGAGGAAGTTTTAAAGACATACAAAATAAAAGATAAGAGATCCTGCATGCAGTTTACACATTACAGGAAAGAAACATGCAACTTTTAAGAAATTTTAAATAACATTTCACTATGAATATCAATAAGGGGTCCTATAGGGCTCATCCTTGTATATTTTAAAATAGCTGAAAAGAAAGCTTTTCTTTGGGGTGCAGCAGGAGGTCTAATCTACAGTCATTGAAATTTTTACAATGTGTCATTTAAGATGTCAGACTTTGTGCCCAGGTTACATTACAATTCACGTGTGATGGGCAGGATTATTAGAAGTTATGGCTAATTTATGTGGCAGCATGTTTTTTTTTTTCTTTTTACAGCTATTTTTTATTAAACAAGTTTTGCAAAGTTTTAACATTAAAATTAACAGCTAAAGATTTGTTTATGCAAGTTGCTGTCACAGTTTATTATAAAAGAGAAATATGTGCTATTAAAATCAGACATTTAGGTTACCTTTGGTTTTTTGCGATGCATGTTAGCTTTACACATCCTGATTCTCTTGCGATAATTTTCCTTTAAAAAGGGGGGTATAGAGTGATCTCTTTTCATCAAAACAAGACATAATGCCCTGAAAGCTGACTTCAAACCATGGTTGAGAATTCAGTTATTTACACTTTATCACAATCTATAAATACATTTTTTTGTTGGTGTGTTTTAAAAGAAAAAAATGTCCATCATGCACTGCTGCAGGCAGCTTGGCACTTCATACAAGAGGATTTTTCACCCCCGAGCAGTTTAGGCGGCTCTCAGGGAAGGCATGAGAATGAGAATTCTTGAGAATTAGCGGAGGAGTGGAAAATGGGGCCAACCAATTCCATCAAGTCCCCTAAGTGGTCTCACAGGAGGGAGTTCAGGGCCAGCCTAATGTGCCAGATAAGATCCCAGACCGGCTAAATTAACAGCATTTCTAGATTGAAAAGGAAACCCTTAAGGGAACCCAGGGTTTGCTGAAATTGTCCTATCTAAAGTGTCAATTCCTTCTGAGCTCAGAGATTTGATGTATCTCTTTAGGATCACCTAGGAGCTTGACAGAAGGTATTAGGGTGGCTGGCACATTAAATACAATAGTTATGTATGAAAACCCATTCAATTTTTGATCATTTGGGTTTTTCTTTCCAGAGACTAGAACATTTGATAGGACTTTCAACAACTGCCAGGGGGTAAAAAAGCTTTGGTTATTTTTTAACTAAAACTTAACAACTCAATAAACTTTTTTTTGGCAAAACTTAAAATAAATCCCCCTCCCAACCATTTTAAAGAATGTCTCCAACTTTTAACAAGCCCATTAACTTTAGTTAATTTAAGTTTATTTAAAAAAGAATGCTATTTTATTGTCCACCCAAAAAAAATAAAATGACAATTCATCACATTTACTTTGATTAAAAAAGGACTAAACTTTATTGACAAACTGCTGCAGACATTTTGACATAAGTTTAAGCTACCTATTTAGGCAGACTTACACATGTAGCATTTAATCTTCCAAGAACAAAATGGGAGGACGGTACAGATCCAATTAGGACTTTAACTTATGTACAAAGTGGATTTTGATTCCTTTTTCATTCAGCTGCAGTGTCCCTTTTTATATCATGCTAGTGTTGAGACATACTTGACTAACTACCTTGGGAACAATTCAGTATTGACAACATCAAGTTCATGGAAACTATAAGCTTTTGGCCTTAGTGTCCAAGTGAGCTTTTTCATGGAGTGCAGAATCTCAGATGGACAAAATACTTCGTATTTTTAAATACTGAAATTTTATTCATAGAACTATTACTGAAAGATCATTCAATTTAGGTAGCAAGTTACTCTCCCCCAAACAACTTTCTAAAATCCAACATCCCCCCAACCTAAGTATCTCTCAACACTGTATGTCTGGGGCTAGATTTCAAAACCCACATAATGAAAAAAGTCAGTTTTACAAACCTAATTTTGTTGTTGTTTTTAAGTCAATTAACATTAAAAAATTGCATCAACTATTTAATTCATGAGGATCTTTCATATTAAAATTTAACCTTAAGATTCAACCGCCATGTGCTTTTAAAGGAAATGTTTTTAGAGACATCTGAGCTCACTTTTACATAGTGGCACCTATTGCCGTTATAGTTTGTGATTTTTAAACCTTTAACAGCCCTGAATTTTGAAATGTAGCCTAGTTTGGGATTCTGCAACTACAACTTTACGGGATGCCTCAAATCAAAACTAAGAAAGTTAACAAACCTTTACTTCAAAACCTTTAAGCAAGCAATGTCACTTTTGAAACTAACAGGTTTTTTTTTTTACTCAACCTATTTTTTTATTATAAAAGGTACACTTCTGTTTTTATTTAAACAACAAAGAAAAAGCATCTACACACTTAAAAAATTAATTCGATATTCCTAAATCTATTTTAACTCATTTTAAAATACTACATACAGAAGCCAGAATGCAGAGTTAAGAATGGAGGAAGGTGGGAAGAAGGGTACCACGAAGAAAAACACTTAGACAATTACTTGTCTGTTGTGGGTAAAGCAACAGGAATCCTGGGAGATACAAGAAATCAGTAACAACTTTGCTCATAACTGATATTTTCCCCTCCTGTTTGTTTTTAGTAACGTCCATATGGATGCTCTCTGTATGCTCCTTTCACTGGCCTAGCTGGGGGGGCCTTCAGAGACGGCTTGGTCCCATTCCAATCATCTTGGCCTATGGAGAAAGCAAAGACAGTGTATAAACCATGTATCAAAGCCATTTTCAAATTGATCACCAACATTGTCTTTCTGCACTTTTTTTTTCTTCAAAGAACTTTATTTAGAAGAAAAATATCATAATCAAAGGATGCTGCTGTTTTCCCTTCAGTTTCTTAATATTGCCCAATTAGTCTTTATATTCTGGTTCTCCTGAGAAACCCGTGCAATTCTTTTTTGAGTAGAAAGACAGAAAGGAACAACTCGGCCAACTCTGGTATTTTCTTTGATATATTCTCCAGCAACAAATGAAGTTCTCCAAAGCAAACATGATCAATATCCCAGGTCCCCAACTCTGGATAAATTGAACACTTTGCTTGAGGGAGTTATTTATCTAGTGAGCCTGTAATGACTTTTACTGGTACTACAGCCATTTAACAGGAAGCCTAAGATAAGGTAACCAAACTTCTGGAAATCTTTCAGATTGGAAGTTGGTAGTCCTCCTTTCCATGCAACAGCAAGTCAGGTTTCCCCAGAGGAGGTTCCCTCTGATTCTTTGGAAGAAGTATGCAAAAGCCACATTAAAAGGTCTTCCCCCAACAGTAGAATTGGTACTCTCTGCTCTCGGGGAAGTACCCAATACAATACCAGTACAATCAACTGTTGCACTGTGGAGCTGTTTGGAAAAATCATTTAGCTATTTTTTTTTTATGTCAACAGTCCAAATGGCTCATGTTTGTAATCCTAGCTATTTGAGCATCAAGATTTGAATCCAGCCTAGGAAGCAAAGTCTGTAAGGCTCTTATCTTCAATTAATCACTAAAAGGACTAAGTGGAGCTGTAGCTCAAGTGGCAGAGCTCTTGAGCAAAGAAGCTCAAGGACAAGTTGGACGAGGTGGTAGATGCCTGTAATCCTAGCTACTCAGGAGGCTGAGATCTGACTACTGCAATTCAAAGCCAGCCTGGGCACTAAAAGATGGTGAGACTCTTATCTCCAATTAACCACCAGAAAACCAAAAGTAGTGCTTTGGCTCAGGGGTAGGGCAATAGCCTTGAGCTGAAGAGTTCAAGGACAGCACCCAGGTCCAGAGTTCAAGTCCCATGATTAACAAAACAAACAAACAAAAAAACACCCCACAAAACTCAAGGACAGTACTTATGCGCAGAGTATAAGGCCCAGGACAGTACAAAGAAACAAAACAAATATAAATAAAAACAGCCCAGAAGCTAGATATTTAAAGTTGGCTTCCTCAAATGGTTTGCCTTTGTGAAAGTAAAAGCCTGTGATGACCACTTATTTTTATAGCTGACCTCTTAGGAAGCTTATTTTTCCACTTATTCCTATGCTAATTTATTTCTGAATTATTTCTCCAGATGCTTGAATTCAGATACCTATTGCCATGCCCACAGCTCTTAAATTCCTATGTGGACACAAAGTCACATAGAATCCTACTTAGAACCATAGCATCACACTCAGTGTCCATCATTTCCGAAGAGGGTTCTGGGTACCAACAAGACAGTTTTTGGTGGGTCGTGGGGCTTGAACTCAGCCTAGACACTGTCCCTGAGCTCTTCAGCTCAAGGCTGCTGCCCTACCCTTGAGCCAAGCCCCACTTTCCATTTTCCAGAGGTTAACTGGAGATAAGAGTCTCAGGTCTTTTTGGGCTTGAGCTGCCTTTGAACCTTGATCCTCAGATCTCAGCCTCCTGAGTAGCTAGGATTACTGGGCAAGACAAATTTTTTTATTTTACTTACATTTTTTTTTTTTTTGTGGGTCATGGGGCTTGAACTCTGGGCCTAGACAATATACCTGAGCTCTTCAGCTCTAGGCTACAGTCCCAATTCCTGTTTTCTAGTGATTAACTGGAGATAAGTCTCACGTCCTTCAGTGCCCCGGCTGGCTTTGAACCAGATCTCAGTCTCCTGAATAGCTCGGATCATAAGCATGAGCCACTGTGCCACTGTATCCAGCTGACAATTTATTTTTGTAATTCTATTTATAAACGGAAAGCCCAGAATGAACTAACCATGGCGATATACCAGAAGCACAAGAGCCACCTATTCCTAGTTCAGCCTTTCCTTCAAAGACAGAGGGGGGAAGAGGGGGGAGAAAATGGCTAGGAGTCTGGCCTACTGGTAGGGTAGAGTGCTTGCCTAGTATGCACAAAGATGCAGGTTCCATTTCTTGGTACCACATAACGCCCCCCCATACCCCCAAAAAGCAGGAAGTGGTACTGTGGTTCAAGTGGTTGAGAAAGCCGAAGGACAGTGCTCAGGCTCTGAGATCAAGGCGTAGGACTGGCTAAATAAATAAATAAAAGTTAAGCCAGAACGGGTGGGGGGTGTGGGGTGGGAGGGAAATGGGTACCAAGACATGTGAAAGGGTATCAATGTATGTGAATTAATGCACCTTCTATCTGGCAAATATGATGTAACCCTTTTACTAATTACAATAAAAAAAAAAAAAAAAAAAAAAAGTTAAGCCAGAGTCTTAAGCCTTTTGCCAAGGACATTCTAGAAGTCCCTCTGATATGCTGAAATACAATATACTTAAAAGGCTCAATTCTGAATCTTCTCAGGGTTGGCACTTTACCATTTGAGCCATAGCTCTATTTCTGGCTTTTTGCTGGCTAACTGAAGATAAGAGTCTCATAGACTTCCTGTATAGCCCAGGCTGGCTTTGAATCATAATCCTCAGATCTTAGTCTCCCATGTAGCTAGGATTATAGTGTGAGCCACCAGAACCTGGCTTGAAATTTTAGTGAAACCTGAAGTTGCTTTAAAAATGAGTAGAGGCTGAAGTTTGGCCTGGTGGTCTAAGAGTGCTTGCCTAACATACATCAAGACCCAGGTTCAATTCCATGATGTCACATACATAGAAAAAGCTGGAAGTGGTACCGTGGCTCAAGTGGTAGAACTCTAGCCTTGAAAAAGCCCAAGTAGAGTGCTCAGACTTTGAGTTCAAGCTCCGGAACTAGCAAAAAGAGTACAAAGACAGGCACTGGTAGTATATGCCTGTAATCCTATTCAGGAGACTGAAATCTGAAGATTCAGTCTGAAGCCATCCTGGGAAGGAAAATTTATGAGATTCTTATCTCCATTAACCAGCAAAAGATCAGAAGTAGAGCTGTGACTCAAGCTGAAAGAGCTTTGAACAAAATTAAGCTTAGCAAGAGCATGAAGCTCACAGTTAAAAAGTCCTAGTATTGGCATGCACACAAAATTTAAAAACCACATCAAGGGGCTGGGAGTCTGGCCTAGTGGTAGAGTGCTTGCCTAGCATGCACAAGGCCCAGGTTCAATTCCTCAGTACCACATACATAGAAAAAAGTTGAAAGTGGTGCTGAGGTTCAAGTGGTAGAGCTCTAGCCTTGAGAAAGCCCAAGGACAGTGCTCAGGCCCTGAGATCAAGCCTAGGACTGGCAAAAAAAAAAAAAAAAAAAAAAAAATCATGTTAAGTTCCCTAGCATAGCCTAGGTATCAGCAGCAAAGATCCAGTACCATAATCCAGGTTAAGGCATCTCCTACCTAAAGTAGAAACAATCAATGTTAGCTAAAAAGTCTGCTTCTCCAATCTGTTCACCCGGATTTAAGTACCAGTTTAAGACATGCACATGATAAAATTTAAATAAGAGTAGGGCTCCTAATGTCAGTTACCAACACAGTGATGTTCTAAAGATTTCTCTTTAGGTATGTGTCTGACTCCGAAGGATGTAGTCAACCAGCACCTTCCCAGGAGCTTCTTTGTACATTTGCCCCACCACAGAAGTAAAGACATACCATAAGCTTCATAAGAATCTTGAACCTCCCCATGTCCATAGTCATAATACTCTGAGTCCCTGAAAGTCAAAGATAAAAGTGTTAAAATGACACCACCACCGAACCCCAACTACCTTCAGAGAAACTTCACCATCCTCTCAAACATTTCCAGAGCTCAGCCATTTTACCATGTTTAAAATGGAAATTCTCATCTTGCTTTATTTCTAGACCGCTAAATATTTCCAAAACATGTACATACTTTGTAACTCATGAAAAAAAAATCTGACAATAGTAGTAAGAAAAAACTTATATCACACAATTTAAAGTGCAAAAACCACACAATCCTAAATTGATCTTTTAAAAATTTCAGTGTAACAATCATGTAGTCATAAGATTCACTGGAAGAAAATAACAAATAGGGAAAGAGTTTTCTGTCTCTAATGGAGAACTCGGAAGCTTTTCAAAGCAATCACACAGGTTGGTCTATAAAAATATTTAACAAAAAGCAAAAAAATAAAAAAAAGCCCCCAAACAAACAAAAATCCCTCACAACACCCAAACAAATAAAACAAACAACAAAAACATTGGTCATGATAGGATTCTTGCCTTTTAAAATTTTAGAGAGCGCAGCGAGGTATTGGTGGCTCATGTTTGTAATCTTAGCTACTCAGGAGACTAAAGATCTCAGAACCGAGCTAGTCCTGACAGGAAAAGCTGCAGGAATCTTATTTCAATTAACTACAAATGGTGCTGTAGCTCAAAAGCAGTGGAGCACTAGCCTTGAGCATAAAAGCCCAGGGACAGTGCACAGGCCTTACGTTTATGCTTCAGGATTGGCATGTATGCATACATATGCATACATATATACATGTATCTGCACGTGTGAGTGTGTGCACACATACACACACAATTAGAGAACTGTTATGTAATTGTGGCATTTCTTAATAAATCAAAATTGTTTATAGGGTGCTGGTGACTCACATCTGTAATTCTAACTACTCCAGAGGCTGCGATCTAAGAACCGTGGTTTAAAGCCAGCCTAGACAGAAAACTCTGTGCAGACTCTTATCTCCAATTAACCACCAGAAAACCCAGCAGTGGCTCCAAGTGGCAGAGTGCTAGCTCTGAGTGAAAGAGCTCAGGAATGGCATCCAGGCCATGAATTTAAATCCCATGACTAACAAAAACAACAAAAAAGGCCGGGGGTTTGGCCTAGTGGTAGAGTGCTTGCCTAGCATGCACGAAGACCCGGGTTCAATTCCTCAGTACCACACACATAGCAAAAAGCCAGAATTGGTGCTGTGGCTCAAGTGGTAGAGCTCTAGCCTTGAGAAAATCCAGGAACAGTGCTCAGGCCCTGGGCCCAAGCCCAGTACTGGCAAAAAAAAAAAAAAAAAAAAAAAAAGATAAAATTTAAAACAGCTCGGCACATTGGCTCATGCCTGTAATTCTAGCTACACAGGAGGCTGAGATCTGATGATCTCAGTTCAAATCAGGGACAGCAGTGCCCAGGCCCAGAGTTCAAGTCCCAAGACTGCCAAAAATACTAATAATTAAAAGTTAATTTCTGCTTCTATCCAATGTAGTCACAGCTCAGGAAATTGCTATTCCCAGACTCTCAATTTAATACAAAATTCAGTTATCCACATGTGTGCCTCAGATGTCAAAAGCAGAAAGCTAGGTGTGGTGGTACATCTGTAATCCTAGCACTCCAAAAGCTGAAGTAAGTACCTGCTGAATGTAACTGTAACCCTTCTTCACATTACCCCAACAATAAAATACAGTAATTTTTTTTTTAAAGCTGAAATAGGAAGGTCATGAATTTGAGGCTGGCCTCAATAACAAATAGGGAATATTAAAACATAAACAAAAGGCAAAGGAAATATTGAGCCTTACTGCTCCATCTGTTTTACACAAATCTCTCAGTTCCTTCAGCTCCATACATTTATCATCTCTGAGAGACAAAGTAGTACTTCCATTGCCTAACTCACCCTTGGCTCTGGCTGTAATAGCCTTCATATCCTTCATAACTCTGTTCTGCATATGTATCATCATATCCCTGGAACAGATAAAACAATGAAACATTAAAGTCACAATCCTAGAGTAAGAAACGTAATTGAAATTCACGGGGGTATAATGGGCTCCTATATTAATAGGACTTGAAATTTTCCTCTAAAATGTTAATATCTTCCATGAACAGTCAAGACAGAAAGGCTTGCTAAAAATAAACACAAATATGATATCTCAGAGGTTAAGTGTAGGTAAGAAAATACTGACTATTCTGTGGTACTGTGGCTCAAGTGGTAGAGCTCTATTCTTGAGCAAAAAGAAGCTCAGGGACAGTCCCCAGGCCCTTTGTTCAAGTCCTAGGACTGGCAAAAAACAAAACAAAATACTGTACATTACATAAACCACTGCTTATTTCCAATTTAATCTACAGAGCTAATAAACTGCCTCAAATGGAAAAATATTCTTATAGTTCCCTGCCATGCAACATTCTATCATTCAACCTTCTAGGCATTGGGAAATGATACATTCTTGAAAAACAAATGCTCTTACGTATTCTTCATATGTTTCTGGTGCAGGAGGTGGAGGCAAAGGTATTCTCTGGATGCCTGCTGTCCGGGCTCTTGGTGCTGGAGCACCCCTTGCACTAGGTAGGGGTGGCACTCCTCGAGTCACAGTGGCACCTCTGGTGATGGCACCTCTTACTGGAGTGCCACGCACCAAAGCTCCCCGGGGTGGTACAACACCTCGGCCTCTATTAAAAAAAAAAAAAGTTTAGCTAGAACTCTTAACCAATAGGCCATTTATATGCTCAGATATATTTGTAAATTCTGAAGCTAAATACATTTTATGATGCCTTAGATTACTATCAAAGCAAAGAAGAATGTGAACATTGCTAAGTGACGCACAGAGAACTTCTCCAGGTCCCATAATGGGTCAGTGCACCTTGACAGTTCTGGAGAGTTTAGTTTAACTACTCCATAAACTTTTAGTCATGAAAGTTAAAATTTTGAAGCTAGGCCAATTAAAAAAAAAAAAAAAGCTAGGATTCTCTAAAAACTAAAAATCAAAAGTTTCAGTAGAACTGCAGTATCTGACTATAGCCGAAGTGCTAAGATCTAGAATTCTATACCTGATATTACACCTTGACAGTCCTACTAAGCTAGAGATAACAGCAGCCAGGCACTTGTGGCTTATGCCTGTAATCCTAGCTACTCAAGGGGCTGTGGTCTGCGGATCATGGTTCAAAGCCAGCCCAGGAAAGCAAGTCTGTGATACTTAGATCTCTAACTACCAGAAAACCAGAAGTAGAGCTGTGGGTAAAAGTGGTAAAACACTAGCTCTGAGTGAAAATGCTAAGGGGCAATGTCTAGGACTGACTAATAGAAAAACAAAAACCAAACAACAACAACAAACATTAAGTAAAAGATAGTATCAAAATTTCATCCTATTTTTGGCTGTCTATTCTTACCTGGGAACAGATGGAGGGGGAGGAGCAGCTCCCCGACCTCTCACTGGCACCCCACGTCCACGAGAGGGCTCGGGTACTCCATTCAAGTAGGACAGCTCTAGAAACTGTTCCTGGCAAATATCATCCATCATATCCTGGGAAAAGAAGATATATTGTGGAACATCTCCATCTTCTAAAAAGTTATCTGGTTTACCGAGCCTTGGATGCTAAGAGTAACTGAAAGCCCAGAAAAGCCCCAGGGCACTCATTATCAGAAGTTGAATTACACCCTACCACTTATCTTTGAGCAAAGTCCACAGCAGAATCCCTCATTTTTTAGATGGGGTTCTTCAGGATGTGGTCCTTGACTAGCTGTCCAGATCACTCCCATCATCTCTTCATATACAACTTCCTATCAAGCCATGTTAGACAATTTATAGCTCAGAGCCTAGCAAACTCTCATATATCCATTCTCTGCAAATAGCTTCCTTCCCCTAGAGTAATAAAAGCCATTATATTAAAAAGTTCTATGAATCAGGTACTATATAAACTTTTTTCTTTTTTGCCAGTCTTGGGGCTTGAACCACAGGGCCTGGTCACTGTCCTTGGGCTTTCTCAAGGCTAGTGCTCTGCCACTTGAACCACAGTACATGGCTTTTTCTGTGTATGTCATACCAAGGAATCAAAGCCAGGGCTCTGTGCATGCTAGGGAAACACGACCACTATACCATATTCCCAGCTGGTACTATATAAACTTTCTATAGATCTTATAGTTTAATATTAAAAATTACATATAACTCTCTATTTTACAGTTGGGAAAAAAAAACTCACACTGAGGGAGTATGAATATAAACCAGGACAAAGAGCTAATAAGTAGCAGGCTTCAGACATAAACTTAGACATACTGTATCTTTTCTCAAGGCACCACATAGCTCTCACTACCTAGATACTTAACACATAATTTTAGAACTATTTCTCATAAACCACAAGCTCTTCTGGAACATTTCTGTAACTTCAGACCCAAGCACAGTATTATCATTGTACCAGACACTTAACTAATGCGAAGCCTCACTGGAGGAAAGAGGTTTTTGATGATGGATATGTCTTGAGTCAAATGAGTCTGAGTCAAATGTAAAATGCAAATCTTTGTTCACATTTTCTGTTGAGTCAGTGTTAACACTTAATGCATTTTTTTTGGTCGGAGACCAGGACTTGAACTCTAACTGATGCATATTTTTGCTCACTGGTCTATAACTTGGGCCATACCTTAAACACCATTTCATGCATTTTTATACTTTCGTTGATTCACATTCAATAACAAAAGATTTTAGTTACTATAAAAAGTCCCCTTCACCAGGTATAATGGCTCATGCCTGTAGTCCTAGCTACTCAGGAGGCTGAGATCTGAGGATCAAGGTTCAAAGCCAGCCACCAATGGGGGCACAAAAAGACCTGAGACTCTTATTTCCAATTAATCTCTAGAAAATAGGAAGTGGGGCTTGGTAGGGCGGTAGCTTTGAACTGAAGATCTCAGGGACAGTACCCAGGCCTACTTCAAGCTTTCTTTCTTTTTTAAATGTCTTAATTTTATTATTTCAACCTTGTCACTTATTGTCCTAAAGTCTCATTCTTTTTTTTTTTTTTTTTTTTTGCCAGTCCTGTGCACGAGCTCAGGGCCTGAACACTGTCCTTGGATTTTTCTCAAGGCTAGAACTCTACCATTTGAGCCTCAGCACCACTTCTGGCTTTTTTTAAGTATGTGGTACCAAGGAATCGAACCCAGGTCTTTGTGCATGCTAGGCAAGCACTCTACCACTAGGCCAAACTCCGACCAAGCTGTGACCAAGCTGTGACTTTTTCTTATCTTTTGCGTTTTTTTTTTTTGCGCCAGTCCTAGGTCTCAAACTCAGAGCCTGAGTAATGTTGTTGGGCTTTCTCAAGGCTAGAGCTCTACTACTTGAGCCACAGCACCACTTCTGGCTTTTTTCTATGTATGTGGTACCAAGGAATCGAACTTGGGTCTTTGTCTATGCTAGGCAACCACTCTACCACTAGGCCAAATTCCCAGCCTCCCATCTGTGAGTTTTTCTATAGTATACTTTGGTTTCTTGAAAAATAAAATAAAATAAAAAAGTGTGTGTAGGGGGAGAGTGTGGGAGTATACTGGAGTTTGAATTCAGGGTCCTTCTTTTTTGGCATTTTTTGCTATTTAATTGGAAATAACCCAGGCTGGCTTCAAATTTTCAGATCTCAGATTTCTGAGTGCTATGGGTTCACTTGACTTCTTTTTTTTTTTAAAGATAATGTCTTGCTAAGTTGCCCCAGCTATCCTCAAACTTGGGATTCTCCTGTCTTGGCTTCCTGAGTAGTTGGGATTATGTAAGTGAGTCACTAAGTCCATATAGGCTCTAAAAATATTTTAAATTGTAACTGTTTAATGTTGAACATCAAATATCAGGAAGAAAAACAGTGATAGAGATATCTGAAACAGTATCAAAGTTCTTCAACTAAAATTGAGGAAGTCTTATGCTCATCACTAGAATTAAAAAGTGGTAAATTTCAGCATTATCCATGTTAGTGCCCTGTGAACCTTTGGTATCCTATCACTCTTTTTGACATTATCTTTAGTTTTAACTTTTTACATTCAAGAAAGCTAGGGCTATGCTTTCATAGTAATGAATTTATAATAAAAACATGACCTACTGCAATTTTGAATAGTATTTCAAATCTATTTCAGGTTCCACATTGATAACTACAACAATCATGCCTTGTTAAAAGGTTTTTAACAATACCTTATTTTGCTCATCCAATATTATCATGGGTCAAAAGTCCCTACTCTAAAAATGCAAAATTCTTCAAAATCCACAACTTTTGAGTGTTGACAGTATGTCACAAGTAGAAAATGCCACAAATGACTTTATATAATGGGTTGCAGTCAAAATAGTCATATTTTACCTTCAGATCTCAGTGGTGAAGTAGCTGCCTATCATGTGCAAAGGCTAGAATTCAATCTGCAGCAGAGATAAATTCCTTCCTAGTAAGTACAAAGACTAAGTTCAAACCCTAATACTACACCCCCCCTAAACAACAACAACAAAAGATACCCTAGCAGATTCTCCAGTTTTCAAAAAAACTCAGGTTACTGTTTAAAAGTAACTACATGTCACCCTCTTTAGTACCATGAAAGGTACAGTAGATGTCTCTTCCAAATCACTGTACTTGAGTAAATGCTACCAGACCAGGAATCCTTGACTCCATCAAGTCAGAACTTCATCTATGAACATCAATTAGATGTTGTAAAAATTCTTGCTGTCAGCTCTAGACTCAAGTCACAATAAAAAACTCTACCTAAGGGTGTTAATGGTTCACACCCGTAATCCTAGCTACTCAGAAAGCTGAGATCTGAGGAATGCGTTTCAAAGCCAACCCAGGCATAAAAGGTGAAAGTCGGTGAAACTCTTATTTCCAATTAACCATTAGAAAATTGGAGGTGGCAGTGTGGTTCAACTGGTAGAGCTCTAACCTTGCACTGAAGGGCTCAGGGAAAGCGCCCAGGCCCAGAGGTTAAACCCTGCAACTGAAAAAACAAAAACAAAACAAAACAAAAAAACCCTCTACCTTACTCGTTTTTCTAATATAATTTCCACACCAGCACAAAATATTTAGTGTGATGACTCCTTATTAATCAATTCTTGTTAGCTGGGTGTGGTAGCTCACACCTGTAATACTAGCTACTCAGGAGGCTGAGATCTGAGAATCATGGTTCAAAGCCATCTCCAGCACTGTAAGACTCTCATCTCTCATTAACCAGGAGAAAATGGGAAGTGGCAGTGTGGCTCAAGCCTGGAGCTGCTCAGGAACCATGCACAGGCCTAAAGTTCAAACCCCATGACTGACCAACACACACAAAAAATAAAAATATAAAAAATAAATCCTAGTTAACCAGGTATCTAATGAAGCCACTTTATCAATCCAATATATTAACAGATACTACACAATAAAAACTCTTTTAGAAGAAGGGTAGAGAAGTCTTGGAGCACAGTGCATTGAGAACTACATAAAAGTAGTGGGGGAAAAAAATCTCATAAATGATTCTGAAGCAGAATATGAAATACAATTTCAGCTTAAGCAGGGACCTAGGTTAATAATTCTTGTTTTCAAAACAATGTAAGCACTGGGCACTGGAGGCTCATGCCAATAATAATCCTAGCTACTCAGGAGACTGAGATATGAGGATCTTGGGTAAAAGCCAGCTCAGGGACAGTGCCCAGGCCCAAAGTTCAAGTCCCAGGAGCAACTGACCAAAAAAAAAAGTAAGATTGAGAAGGATGTGGTGGTACATGCCTACAATCCCAGCTTATTCTAGAGGCAGAGGTATAGGTAGCAAATCAAAACAGAATGTAAAAAAAAAAAAAAAGAGGTTTTGATACCATCTTCAAAACAAAACAGGCTATAATTACAGCATAGTTGATAGAGCACTGGTTAGGTGGTCCTAAGTTCATTCCCCAAGAACTGTAAAGAAAACAAAAAATAGTTAACATATGATCATTGTTCTCAGCGATAAAGAGCATGGATTTCCTTACTGGAACTAGAAACTTCTTGACTTCCTCCATGGCATGGGCCATAAGAGCATAAGCTTCACACGGGGGTCCAAAGACTTCAATGAAGACATGTAGGTCCATGTTCAAGTGGGCATATTTGGGGTCTCCACCTTTGCGGAGCTCTTCTTCCTATAGAAAAATGCAGAGAGATAGTTAATCACAAGAAATAAGGAGAAAACAAATTTACCTCTAGGCAAAATAGACAGTGAGAAATAATATAATGTCTAAGAAACAGAAAAACTCTGTCATTATCTTTTGGTTTTAATAAATATTAAGAGAAAGCGCATTTTTATATTTATTATCATGTTTCAAGTCAACAGAAAAATTATTCTATGAAAATAAAATACAAAAAAACTCTACAGGCATAGTGGCTCATACCTGTAATCCTAGCTACTCAGAAAGCTGAAATCTGAGGATCAAGGTTCAAAGCCAGCCTGGGAACAAAAAGACCTGAGACTCTTATCTCCAATTAACCTCTAGAAAACCAAGTGGGGCTTGGCTCAAGGGTAGAGTGGTAGCCTTGAGCTGAAGAGCTCAAGGACAGCACCCTGGCCAGTTTAGGCCCCATGACTCACAAAAACCAAAAGAACAACAACAAAAAAAACTCTATAGAATCACTGAGCACTGGTGGCGCAGGTCTACAATCCTAGCCACTCAGGAGTATGTGATCTAAGGACTGGAACACATTCTTTTGAGCAGATCTCACATTCCAGCTGGCATGAAAACAAACCATCTAATCCCCAGAACTGAACTCAGGGCCTAAACACTTCCTTGGATTTTCCTCAAGGCTAGTGTTGTACCCTGTGAGCCACAACACCACTTGCAGCTTTTCTACGTATGTGGTACTGAAGAATTAAACCTGGGTCTTCATGCATGTTAGGCAAGCACTCTACCAGTAAGCCAAACTCCCCATTTTATTTATTTGTTGGTTGTAGGACTTGAATTCTGGGCCTGGCATTGTGCCTGAGCTCTTCAGCTCAAGGCTACCGCTCTATCCCTTGAGCCACAGCACCCTTGCAGTTTTCTGGTAATTAAAAGAGCCTCATGGACCTTTTAGTGCCCAGGCTGGCTTTGAACACCAATCCTCAAATCTCAGCCTCCTGAGTAGCTAGGATTACAGGCGTGAGCCACAGTGCCTGGCAAGTTGTTTGTTTTTTGTTTATGATAGTTCTAAGGCTTGAACTCTGGGCCTGGCCACTGTCTCTGAGCTCTTCAGCTTAGGCTACTGCTCTACCTGAGCCACAGCCCCACTTCCCATTTTCTGGTGATTAACTGGAGATAAGAGCCTCATGTTCTTGGGACTTGGAGTTTGGCTTAGTAGTAGAGTGTTTGCCTAGCAAGCACGAAAACCTCAGTTTGATTCCTTGGTACCACATACATAGAAAAAAGCCGAAAGTGGTTCTGTGGCTCAAGTGGTAGAGCCTTGAGAAAGCCCAAGGACAGTACTCAAGCCCAGAGGTCAAGCCAGGACTGACAAAAAAAAAAAAGGAGTCTCATGTTCTTTAGTGCCCAGGATGGCTTTGAACTGCCCAGCTCCAGCTAGTTTTGTTAATCTAGGTAAGTTTTAGTTGCTACTATTTCAAGGTTTCACAGAAAAGATTGCCAATTTCAAATATGCTACTATTTTTTATTACTATGCAACCAAAATTCAGAAAGTAAATAATCACCAGGACACATTTAGGTTCTTCTACAGTTTTGGAGCAAGTACATTAACTTGGTTTATAATCTCTTGTGTGGAACACCAGAGTAAAAGGAGCTCTACTTTCAACATCTGTAAGAATAAGGGTTCTGTCTCATTACTGTGAACTTACCTTGGCTTTGTCTCTCATTGAGCCTTTTCCCAGAACAGAGATCTTCGCTCCAGTCTCTTCCTGAAGTCTTTTGATTGTATTTCCTTGTGGTCCAAGAATCTTCCCCACAAAATTGAACTGACAGAAAAAAAATTTCTAAGTACATATTATCCTATAAAAATTCCACATTATATTATCTCATTTGATTTTCAACTATCTTATAAAATAAGCCTGAACATTATGGTTTCAATTTTACTGATGGTTATACTAAAGCTACTATGAAAGGTTACAAAACCAGTAAGGAGTAGTTTCAGTTTTCAAATATATAGTCTGGTTCTTTCCCTATACACTACAATTCTTAATACTTTTTTTTTTTTTTGGCCAGTCCTGGGGCTTGAACTCAGAGCCTGGGCACGGTCTTTGATCTTTCTCAAGGCTAGCACTCCACCACTTAAGCCACAGCACTACTTCTGGCTTTTTCTGGATATATGGTACTAGGGAATGGAACGTAGGGCTTCATGCATGCTAGGCAAAGCACTTTACCAATAGGCCATGCTCCCTTATGCTTTTTATATACATAAACTCATTAATATAAAATCTCAGCCTCCAGACTAGCTAGAATTATAGGAATGCACCACTCATCTTTTACTTAGATGTCTTTTTTAAAATTTAATTTCAGATCAATTCAAAAAAGAACATCTCTTTAAGATTCTATTTTATTTATTTACTTTGCCAGTCCTGGAGCTTGAACTCAGGGCCTGGGCATTGTCCATGGACACTTTTAGCTCAAGGCTAGTACTCTGCCACTTGAATCACAGCACCACTTCTGGCCTTTTCAGTGTATGTGGTACCAAGTGATCAAACCAAAGGCATCGTTCATGCCTACTATTATTATTATGTTGTCGGTGGTAAGGCTTGAACTTTGGACGTGGGTTTTGTCTTTGAGCTATTCACCTCAAGGCTAGCGTTCTACTACACAAGCCACACCACCACTTCCGATTTTCTAGTGGTTAACTGGAGGTAAGAGTCTCCCAGAATTTTTGTGCCTGGGCTTTGAACCTTGATCCTCAGATCGCAACCTCCTGAGTAGGCAAGATATAGGTGTGAGCTACCGGCGCCTGGCTATTTTTTTTCTAAACTCAGAACTTGAATCAAGTGCCTCAAAAAAATTTGATTGTGACAGTAACTGTTGGAGACCATTGCTTTCAGCCTCCTGAGGAAGTAAGATTATAAGTTGGCACCTGGCAGCTCGCTAATGAGTCAGTACTTGCTGACCACGAAGTTTCTTTGCATTTGTTGATTTGTTTCTTCCGTGCTTGTGGATAGAGTGGATCACTAGATTTTTTCCAGGTTTGTTTGCTGTTTTGCAGATAACCTTTACTGTGATTGGCTGCTTAAGGATATAAATAGTGTGGGGTTTGTGGGGAAGAGAGAAAAGACAGAGAAGGGAGAGGAGAGAGGAGAGAGGCAGAGAAGAAAGGAGAGAGAAATAAACGGCCTCTGCTTGCAGCGATTTGAGTTTGTGATCATTCCCAGTATGCCTCCAAAGTGACGTGTCGTTGCGGCGGGCAGCGACAGTAACTATTATAAACTGAGTTCAAGCCAAGCTCTGTGTGTGTGTGTGTGTGCGCACGCTCATTCATCCTGGGGCTTGAACTCAAGGTCTCTGCACTGTCCCTGGGTTTTTTGGTCATCACTAGTGTTCTACCACTTGAGTCACAGTTTCACTTTCATCTTTTTTTGGTGGTTAATTAGAGGTAAGAGTCGCATGAGGGCTGAGAGTTATAGTGTGCACTAAGACCGGGTTCGATTCCTCAGTACCAAATACACAGAAAAAGCTGGAAGTGATGAGAGCACAATGCCGGGTTCTGCTTGGGGCTGTGACAAGGAGAAAGACGAGGATGAGGAGGAAAAAAGACTTTGGCAGGCTATCAGCTCTGATTGGCCTGGGCTCATGTATCTAAAGATTCTAGAACTGCTGCAGGTCAACAGTTCCCACTGGAGAAACAGATCTTAAATCTAGGTGATGGGCATACAATAGCAGCAAGGCACTTGATAACTCAAAAATGCCAAGAAGAACGTGAAACACTCTATAGGGAGCAAGCTGTTTCTCTTGACTACTAGCTTGCCAGAGCAAAATCGTACTATAATAAAAGAATGGTGGAAATGATTGTGGAAGAGAAAGGCATGGGATTAAAGGCGGGAGTGTGAAAGAATACAAAGTATA
Source organism: Megascapheus bottae (assembly GCF_031878675.1). Taxonomy (NCBI): domain Eukaryota; kingdom Metazoa; phylum Chordata; class Mammalia; order Rodentia; family Geomyidae; genus Megascapheus; species Megascapheus bottae. Next base: position 65,240,304 of record NC_143514.1, read on the forward strand.
TATATAGGAACCCAAATCATACTCTTGGGTAACCGAGAGAGGAAACAGAAAGGCACATACATCAAACAGGACAGGAGAAGGAATTTAAAAACAAAACTCATAGAAAACAGCAACCCCCCCCCCAGTGAAAACAGCATTACCAAAAACTGTTCCAGAAGAGCCTTTCACCCCAAAAGTACAAAGAAGAAAACAGGTAAAGGAGAGAGAACAGAGACAAACTAAAGTTCATCAGGAGAGAATGACTCGAGGGAGAGGAATTACAAAGGAAAAACTCAGGGACCAGATCTTGAGAAAAAGCCAAGACCAGCCATCTACATATTTGAAGTTCAAGAGAGTAAAGAAAGACATTAAAGAGCTTGAAAGAGTCATTATATATCTACTTTACCAGCCATGTAATAGAAGTTTGATTAAAGTGAATATTCTTATGGAAAAGTCTGAGAATAGAGAAGAAATGAGTATAAAATCATGTGAAGGAAAATTCTTAGCTGTGCCCTTTTTGAAAAGTCAAGTAAGACAAATAAAAAATTAGTTAAGTTTCAAAAAAAAAAGAAAAAGCTGAAAGTGGTGATATGGCTCAAGTGGTGGAGCTCTAGCCTTGAAAAAGCCTAAGGATAGTAGTGTTCAAGCACTGAGTTTAAGGCCCAGGACTGGGGAAAAAAAAAAAAAAAGTCTCATGGACTTTCCTGCCTGGACTGGTTTTGAACCATGATGCTCACAGTCAGCCCCCTATATGCCTAGGATTACAGATGAAAGCCCCTACTACCTGACTAATCCTAGATTTCTGGGAGGTAACAACTTAGGCCAGCTCAGGCAAAAAGATGTTTGTGAGTGACTGGGAGTTTAGCCTAATGGTGGAATGCTTGCTTAGCATGCATGAAGACATGGGTTCAATTCCTCGGTATCCCACACACAGAAAAACCAGAAGTGGTGCTACGGTTCAAGTAGTAGAGCACTAGTCTTAAGTAAAGCCCAAGGACAGTGCTCAAGCCCTAAGTTCAGCCCCCAGGTCTGGCAGGAAAGAAAGAAAGAAAGAAAGAAAGAGAGAGAGAGAGAGAGAGAGAGAGAGAGAGAGAGAGAGAGAGAGAGAGAGAGAGAGAGAGAGAGAAAGGAAGGAAGGAAGGAAGGAAGGAAGGAAGGAAGAAAGAAGGAAAGGAAGGAAGGGAAGGAAGGAAAGGAAGGAAGGAAAGGAAAAGATATTTGTGAGACTATCTCAACCAGTGTGTCTCTAATGGTAGCATGCAACAGGTTTCCAAGCTTGGGGGAAGCATAATAATTGGATGTACCTCAATGACACAAGGAAGCACAAGTAGAAGGATCATAGCCCAGACTGTAGTACTACACCTATAATGAGACCTTACCCTTGGAAATAACCAATGCAAAAAGGACTAGAGGTATGGCTCAACTAATAAAATGTCTGCCTAGCAAGCAGAAAGCTGTTCAATCCCCAGTACTAAGTACCATTCAAAAAAAAAAAAAAAAAAAAAAAACAATAGAGAAAGGAGCCAGGAGCATAGCCTAGTGGCAGAGTGCTCACCTAGCATGCACAAGGCCCAGGTTCAATTCCTCAGTACCATATACACAGAAAAAGCCAGAATTAGTCAGCTGTGGTGGCTCATGCCTGTAATCCTAGCTACTCAGGAGACTGAGATCTGAGGATCAAGGTTTAAAGCCAACCCTGGCACTAAAGATTGTGAGACACTTAGCTCCAATTAACCACTAGAAAATGGGAAGTGGCACTGTGGCTCAAGGGGTAGGGCAGTAGCCTTGAGCTGAAGAGCTCAGGGACAATGTCCAGGTCCAGAGTCCAAACTCCATGACCAACTAAAACCAAAAAGCTAGAAGTGGCATTGTGGCTCAAGTGGCAGAGCGCTGGCCTTGAGCAGAAAGTGTCCAAACCCTAAGTTCAAGCCCCAGGATTGGCAAGAAAAAAAAGAAAAAGGAAGGAAGGAGGAAAGAAAGGAAGGGAGGGAGGAAAGAAAAAGAGAAGAGCCAAGCAAAGCCAGGCACTGGTGGCTCATACCTGCAATCCTAGTTACTCAGGAAAATGAGATATGAGGATTGAAGTTTGAAGCCAGCCTGGGAAAGAAAGTCTATGAGACTATCTCCAATTAAATTCCAGAAACCTGGAAGTCAAGCTTTGCCTCAAAGTGGTAGAGTGCTAGACTTGAGCACCTGGGTCAGTGCCCAGGACCCAAGTTCAATCCCCACAATGACAACAAACAAAATTATATTCCTTCCTGACTACAGCCCTGCTAGTAACATGTTTTAACTGCTAGAAGCAGGTAATACAACATGGAAGAGAAGCTTCACAGGCTTCAGTTTTTATGTACTATAATCCTGCAAGTCTTTATCATTTTCCAATGACTCTCCTGACAAAATTAACTTAGAAGTAAAGCACTTTAGTCTTACCTTTGGATACTGCTTTACAGGTATTAGAACTCGTTCTTTTAGCTTCATATTCTTATGAGAAAACAAATCCAAGTAATTCTCTTCGTCATCCTTTTTTGAATCCCCTTTTTGAATCTTCTCAATTTCTAAATAGAAAAAAAAAATGTATTTGCACTAAGGTTAAAAAAAAAGAGCTAAATGCCAAGACTACTTAAAGCAATAACATGGATTACTGTGTACAGATGAATGTGCTAATTTTAGAGAAGTCATCAAAGTCTGCCTCCATGAAGAGTTGTCTGCTTTTCCACCATCACCTGAAGCCTCTATACTCACTCACTAGACATTATACTTAATTTCAGAGTAAATGAATTTTAATAAAATAACAGGGTGAGATAGAAAAGACCAATAAAGGCATTTTAACAAGTCAAAATCTCTACCAAGGAAACAAAAGAACAAGTCCTAATGGTTTACACCTTTAATTCTAGCTACTCAAGAGGCTGAGATAAGAATATTTTTCAAAACCAGCCCAGACAGACAAATCAGGGACTTTTTTCTCCCAATTAACCAGCCAAAAGCTGGAAGCAGGAGCAAGGCTCAAATGGTAAGAGTGCCAGCTGTGAAAGAAACAATAAAGGAAGAGCTTGAGCCCCAGTAGTTGTTGGGAGCCGAGTGTGGTAGGACCTGCACTACCAATTAGAGCTAAGTACACAAAGAGATAAGCTGTTATCATGATGAAGTTGGGCTATGTCAACAGTATTGTGAATCTTCTTGGCTTTATCACTCCTTGCTTAACTTATTTGACACTGGATCACCCTTTAGTACGAGTGTAACCCAACAGTTTCCTGGTTTTAAGAGAGTATATAAAATTAGAACTAGAAATAAATGGGGCTACAGTCTTAAGCTTATAGCCTTAGGCTGCCGACTTAAGCTGCAGACCTCCCGACCCCACCTGTTTCTTGTCTTTATCTTTTCTCGTCCTCATCCCTTAATCAGGAATTGTGCCTTGCTGCCGCTGGCTCTGGCAAGTAGTGAGCTTGAACTTTTTGTACAACACTAAAACAACAACAAAATGGGTAACAGGAGAATAAGACAGGAACTATTAGGGTACAAGTGTCAGTAGGAGTAGGAGGGAATGTAAAGGATGAAGGTTAATCTGCTCAATGTACTTTGTATGCATATATGAAAACAGGGCAATGAAACTCGAGATTTTTGTTGTTGTTGTTGGTACTGGTCATGGGACTTGAATTCTGGGCCTGGGCACTGTCCCTGAGTTCTTCAGCTCAAGTCCTTCCCCTTGAAGTGCCACAGTGCCACTTCCCATTTTCTGGTGGTTAATTGGAGATAAGAGTCTCACAGACTTTTTAGTGTCTTGGCTGGCTTTGAACTATGATCCTTAGATCTCAGCATACTGAAAAGCTAGGAATACAGGCTTGAGATTGTTTTAAGAAGGGGAAGGAGAAATTAGGGGGAGTGATAAGAGGGCATAAGGTTGATGGGGTGCACTGTATAAATGTATGGAGATGTTACAATGAACGAGCTTTCGCACAACTAGTGAATAGTATTTTAAAAAATCTGGGGTCCAGAGGTCTTGGCCTAATGCTAGAGTGCTTGCCTAGAATACGTGAAGACCCAGGTTTGACCCTCAGTACTAGAAGTGGCACTGTGGCTCAAGTGGTAGAGATCTAGCCTTGAGAAAGGCCAAGGACAGTGCCCAGGCCCTGAATAAAGCCGTAAGATTGGCAAAAATAAATAAATAAAAATCTGTATAACTGGGCAGTGGTGGCTTATGCATGTAATCCTAGCTACTCTGGGGTGGTTCAAAGTCAGGCGGGCAGGAAGTAGGGCTGTGGTTCAAGTGATAGAACACCAGTCTTGCTTGAGCAAAAGAAGCTTAGGGTTAGTGGCTAGGACTTTTGAGTTCAAGCCCCAGAAACCAAAACAAATAAATATTTTAAGAAAAAAAAGTAGATAGTTGTATCTTGATGAAAAACTAAAAATCAATCATTTAAACATATGGATGGCTCCATTTCATTGTGGCACTAATTTTTTTCTTTGGATACTAGTACTTATGAGTTTGAAAGACCTTGTTCTTACTCTGCTACTCAGTAGTTGTCAGTTTAAGTAAGTTCTCCCCCTCCCCTCCCCCTCAGCTAGTTCTGGAACTTGAACTCAGGCCTGAGTGCTCTTTGAGCTTTTTTGCTCAAGGCTAGTACTCTCACTACTACTTGAGCCACAGCTCCATTTCTGGCTTTTTGTTGGTTAATTGGAGATATGTGTCTTAGGGACTTTGCTACCTGGACCAAATTGCTATTCTTAGATTTGTCTTTTGACTAGCTAGATAACAAGCTTGAGCTACTAGGACCTGATACAAGCCGTGTGTGTGTGTGTGTGTGTGTGTGTGTGTGTGTGTGTGTGTCAGACATACACATGCGCCAGTGTTAGTGCTGAGTTTCTGACAGAGAGACTGAACATGTTCATTAGCTTTATTGCTCAAGGCCGGCTCTCTACCACTTTTTGGTGGTAGATATGAGTCTCCTGGACTTTTCTAGGTGGCTTTGAACTTCCAAAGAGCTTAGCCTTCTGAGTAGCTAGAATTATAAGCACAGGCCCTATGCCAACCAAGATAAAGCTATTTTATTGCTCTGAATTTTGGCTACCTCATTTATAAAACAGGCAACCTTATAAGGTTGCTGTTAAGATAAAACAAATTAAGTTTTTATGTGTTCCTACCCAAAGAAAGTTTTTTTTTTTCACTTGGGCCAGTCCTGAAACTTGAACGCAGGACCTGAGAACTGTCCTTGAGCTTTCTCAAGACTACAGCTCTACCATTTGAGCCACAGCACCACTTCCAGTTTTTTCTATGTAGGTGGTACCGAAGAATTGGACCAGGGTCTTTGTGCATGCTAGGCAAACACTCTACCACTAGGCCAAACTCCCGGCCCTAAAGCTCATTTCCTTCCTTCCTTCCTTCCTTCCTTCCTTCCTTCCTTCCTTCCTTCCTTCCTTCCCTCCCTCCCTCCCTCCCTCCCTCCCTCCCTCTCTTTCTTTCTTGTGGGTCATGGGGCTTGAACTTGGCCTGGGCACTGTTCCAGAGCTCTTCAGCTCAAGGCTACTGCCCTACCTACTTCTCATTTTCTAGATGATAATTGGAGATAAGAGTCTCAAGTCCTTTTGTGTTTGAGCTGGCTTTGAACCTTGATCCTCAGATCTCAGCCCCCTGAGTAGCTAGGATTACAGGCGTGAGCCACTGTGCGCCTGGCTCCTAAAGCTCATTTCTTAATATGAGTACCAATGTCTACCCCAAATTCAACCAATGTCCTAAATTAATGTTTTTTCAAAACATTTCATAGAAATAGGTGCACTACCCGAGGAATGAGCAGTACCTGTCTATAAGTTTGTATATTTACAACTAAGAGTCATAAAAGGAAATTCCCTAAAACCAGGGTAATTAATACAAAATGTTCTCCTTATATAAAATATTCATAGCTAGAGACTGGGAATATAGCTTTGTGGTAGAATGTTTGTCTAGCATGCATGAAGACCTGGGTTCAATTCCTTAGTATCACATAAACAGAAAAAGCTGCAAATGGCACTGTGGCAAGTGGTAGAGTGCTAGCCTTGAGCAAAAGAACATCAGGGACAGTGGCCAGGCCGAGTTCAAAACACCAAGACCAGTACCAAAAAACAACAGAATGAAACAAAACAAACAAAAAACCGAAATGGAGCTAGGGTTCAAGGGATAGTATGTTCAGGCCTTGAGTTTAAACCCCTACATGAGTAGTGCTTGCTTGCATGCACGTACACACATGCTACTATCACTATCATTATCACTACCATTACGACCACCATCACCACCACCAGTCAAGGTAGTTTAACCTAGACAGCAAGACTAAGAAGCAACTGGAGCATTTAGTAAAGTTATCTGTTGGGGCCAGGAGTTTGGCCTGGTGGTAGGGTGCTTGCCTAGCATGCACAAAGACCGGAAGTGGTGCTGTGGCTCAACTGGCACACACACATTTTACAACTGAGGAATTGCAAAGTGAAACAAGATTAAATAAATACCTATGCCACAAAGCTACTAAAGTGGGTCTGTGACTGTGACTTAGGCAGGTAGAATGCTTGCCTAGCATGCATGAACCCCTGGATTCAATTACTCAGCACCATAATCAGAAAAAGCCAGAAGTGGTGCTGTGGCTCAAGCAGTAGAGTGCTAGACTTGAGCAAAACAACAACAACAACAACAACAACAAAAACTCAGCCAGACACCAGTTGCCAATGTCTGTAATCCTAGCTACTCAGGAGGCTGAGATTGCAGTTCAAAGACAGTCTGGGCAGTAAAGTCCCAGAGAATCTTACCTTCAGTAAGAGTACAGAAAAAGCCAGAAGTGACGTTGTGGCTCAAGTGGTAGAGTGCTAGCCTTAGCAAAAAAAAAAAAAAAAAAAAAAAGGCCCAGAAACAGAATACCCATGCCCTGAGTTCAAGTCCCAAGACTGGCAAAAAAAAAAAAAAAAAAAAAAAAAAGAAGAAGAAAAAAGAGGGTCGTGAGTTTAGCCCAGTGGTAGAATGCTTGCCTAGCATGCACGAGGACCTGGAGGACCTGGGTTCGATTCCTAAGTACCATATACATAGAAAAAAGTGACAAATGGGGCTGTGGCTCAAGAGGTAGAGCTCTAGGCTTGAGAAAGCCCGAGGACAGTGACCAGGCCCGAGTTCAAGGCCTAGCACTGGCAAAAAACAAAACAAAAAACAAAACAAAACACCCTCAGGGACAGTGCTCAGGCCCAGAGTTCAAGCCCCAGGAATGGCAAAACAAAATTAACATCCAAGCTTCCTTTAACTTCAATCCTCTTACTTCTCTTTTTCCTACCCCCAACCCTCATTCCTTATGGAACTGGGGTTTGGATTCAGGGCCTTGCACTTGCTTAAGGAGGGTATTATTCTACTACTTGGGCCATATCACTAAGCTTCCAGTTGCTTCTTTTTGTTCTTTTTTTGGCCAATCATAGATCTTGAACTCAGAGCCTGGGCACTGTCCCTGAGCTTCTTTTTTTGCTCAAGGTTAGACTCTATCACTTGAGCTACAGTGTCACTTCTGGCTTTTCCATACTCTTATTGGATTGCTTACAGGGCTTGAACTCTGGGCCTGGGCACTATCCATAAGCTTTTCAACTCAAGTCTAGTACTGTGACCACTTTGAGCCACAGCACCACTTCCAGTTTTCTGGTGGTTAATTGGAGTTGAGTCTCATAGACTGCTATGCCCAGGCTGGCTTTGAACCGGGATCCTCAGGTCTCAGCCTCCTGAGTAGCTAGATTACAGGCGTGAGCCACTGGTGCCTGGCAGAGTAAATTTTGTTGATTTTTTTTTCCCTTTTTTTTTTTTTGGCTAGTTCTGGGGCTTAATTCAGGGCCTGAGCATTGCCCTTGGTCTTTCTCAAGGCTAGAGCTCTACCACTTGAGCCACAGCACCACTTCTGGCTTTATCTATGTACTGAGGAATTGAATCCAGGTCTTCATGCATGCTACATAAACACTCTACCAGTAGGGTAAAGCTCCCGGCGAGAGTTGATTTTTTTTTTTAATTTTTATTTATTTATTTATTGTCAGTTGTGGGACTTAAACTCTGGGCCCGGACGCTGTCCCTGAGCTCTTCAGCTCAAGGCTATTTCTCTTCCACTTGAGTCACAGTATCACTTCTGGTTTTTGTTTTCTTTTTCTGCTTCTTGAGGTAACACTTTGAAAAATCCAGGAACCATGTCTCTATCCAAGCAAGGATGAATGAAATGATGGGCGGCACATAGACAAACACCCCTTGTGAGAAAAGCTTTGAGGATCACTTTTGCTAATAAAAAGGCAATGGTCATTGCTGTTGTCAATGCTATAGCCCACCAGTGGCACAGTTTACATATGGCATATGCAAGTATCAACACTTTAAATAAAAAACTGCCAAAAGAAAAATATCAAAATAAGAAGAGTAATAGTCATACTGTACCACCTCCCTCTCTAATGTGTTCTCAATGCCTCCATTCACATGTAATTATATTATCCACAGTAATGTAACAAATAAGAGGTCAAAGGTGACAAACAAACAGAAAGTCCTTCTGACATCTGATATGCCTTTCTTCTCCGGGCCTTCATAGGACTCGATACTGGCCGTGAGCGGTGCAGGGTTGATGAAATGGACATCATGCAGAGAAGCATGGGAGCTCTGGCTCCCAGTGAATGTTCTCCTCCCAGAGGAGGGATAAAGGAACACTGTTCTACCTCACCATCCCTCACCGGATGGTTCCAGGCCAGCGGCCCAGGTGGGCCAGGAGGCTGCGGCCCTGATTTTTTTTTTTTAAATAAAACATTTTAAGTAAAATTTCTACCCTCAGTCACTGTCATGCAACTTAAAAGGCAATTGGATAAGGATGGAGAAAGGGGTGGGAGTCTCAGATTCTCATCTGCCTGATAGTTTTTCTGTTTTCAACTCAATTTCTCTTTTTGGCTTTACTTTCCTGGGAAAGCAGGGATAGCCTAAAATAGAATTAAAATAATCAAGTAGCTTCCTAAAAATGGTTTGTCCTTAGGCAAAAGTTCTAGACAACATTTCTGAACTGACTCCTTAAAAGTGATTTTTGCCTGGTTTCTAGAGACCTTGGAGCCAAAGAAAAGCTGAGGTATAAACAACATAAATTACATCTCCACACCACGTTTCCAGGTCAGGCACTTATAATCAATTCTCTCTTAGCCAGTGCTTTTCTCCTGAATTCTCATTCTGCCTTTATAACTAGTATTTTTAGACATGAGCCACGGCACCTGGCTTATCCCATTAACTTTACCTTGCTTTTGGGAAAGCATATTTTTCACAAAATTAAGGATTGGGAAATAGCATATGGCATGATTTAAATACAATAGATGGTAACAGGCTCTGGTTGCTGTCCCTGAGCTTTTTTTGCTCAAGGTTAGCCCTCTATCACATAAGAGCCATAACTTTTCACTTCTAGTTTTTGAGTACAAGAGTCTCATGGGGACTTTTCTGACCATTTGGCTTCAAACCAGGATCCTCAGATCTCAACTTCCTGAATAGCTAGGATTAGATGAGCCACCAGCACCTGAGTGAATTTCTTCTCCCCCCACCCCCAATCATGGGGCTTGGGCTCTGGGCCTTGGCACTGTCCCTGAGCTTTCAGCTCAAGGCTACCACCCTACCCCTTGAGCCATAGTGCCACTTCCGGTTTTCTAGTGGTTAACTGGAGATGAGTCTCACAGTCTTTTAGTGCCTGAGCTAACTTTGAACTGTGATCCTCAGATCTCAGCCTCCTGCGTAGCTAGGAATACAGGCATGAGCCACTGCACCAGGCTTTTTTTTGGGGGGGGCGGGGGGGGGGGACAGTCCTGGGGCTTAAACTCAGGGCCTGGGCACCGTCCCTGAGATTCTTCTGCTCAAGGCTAGCACTCTACCATTGAGGCATATGGACCATTTCTGGCCTTTTCTGTTTATTGTGGCACTGAGGAACTGAACCAAGGTTCCATGAATGTAAGCACTCTATCACTAGGCCACATTCCTAGCCCCTCTTTATTTTTTTTTTTCCAGTTCAGTTTAATTTTTTGACTGTACCCAGTCAAAACTGGATAGCATTAATGCAGTTTATTTTTCAGATAAATCCAAGTTCTTGTACCTAGTGCCATTTTCAGACTCAGTTTCTACTTTATCTCATATATAGCTGGACATACATACTTTCTCTAGATAATTTTTATAAGTCACATAGTAAACAGCTTTAGTTTTGAAAAACAAATCATCTGGGTGCTGGTAGCTCATGCTTGCAATCCCAGCTACTCAGGAAGCTGAGATAATAGCAGCAGTCTGTGAGACTCTATTTCCAATTAACCAGCAAAAATCTGCAGCTCAAGTGTAGAGTGCAACCCTGAGTCAAAAAAACTAAAGGACAGAGCCCAGGCCGAATTCAAGCCCAAGAACTGACAACAAACACCAACAAAAAAATCCTGTTTGTATCATAGATAAGCTCAGGGTCAGTGCCTAGGCTGAGTTCAAGCCCTATAACCCACCAAAAAAAAAGTATTGCACTGTTGCACTGGAATTACCTTTTTTTTTTTTGGTGGGGCTTGAACTCAGTACCTGGGCACTATTCCTGAGCTTTTTTTGCTCAAGGCTAGCACTCTACCACTTTGAACCACAGCTCCACTCTGTTTTCTTATTGGAGATAAGCTTCTCAAGGACTTCCCTTCCCAGAGCAGTGAACCACAGCTCCACTCTGTTTTCTTATTGGAGATAAGCTTCTCAAGGACTTCCCTTCCCAGAGCAGAATTTGAAACCCAATCTTCAGATCTCAATCTTCCAAATAGCTTAGATTATAGGCATAAACCAATTCGCACAGATCAGTGTTAGTCTGTTTTAGGCTGGTCCTGATGCTTGAACTCAGGGCGTGGGCTCTGTCCCTAAGCTCTTTTGCCAAAGGGTAGTACTCTACCACTTTGAGCCACAGTGCCACTTTTAATCTTTGAGTAGTTAATTGGAGGTAAGAGATTCACATGGCCATTTTTGCCCAGACTGGCTTCAAACTATGATCCTTACACCTCAGCCTTGTGAGTAGCTAGGAACCAGTGCCTAGTTTGGTATTAGCCTTGATTCATTCATGTTGTTTTATATACCTGTACGTAGTTCATTCATTCTCCTTAGTGTATTATTTTATTTTGTAACTCTCAGATTATCAAAAACTTTGTGAACAGGTGTACCACATTATGAATGATAGTCATATACAAAAAAAAGAAATATTCATGTACAAGCTTTTTCTGGTATATTCTTAGGAATGGTATTTGTAAAAGGAATGTTCAGTCATCAGATGAAATGTCCAACTGTTATCCCAAGTCACACATTTTCCACAATGTATAAGAATTCCAATTCATATCCTCCTATCAAGCCCTACAATTTTTATCAAGGTGCTATTCTCATTAAAAAGAATTATTCTTTTGGCTGTCTTGTATTCAACTTGTTAAGTTGAAAAAAAGTTGGACTCAATTTGAAAAAAAAAATCATTAATTAAAAAGTACTGTCCTCTTAAAAGCTTTAGTCTTCCCTCCCTTCCAAGTACATTTCATAGTTCCCTTGATTCAAATCAAGATTTGCTGGTGACTGTTAATATACTCAAAATGTTTATTTTTTGCCTGGGTAGATGACTAAGTCCTAGAATGTCTGCAAATGCATCTAATTGTCCACATGGCTAAATATCAAGTTGGCCAATTAGAAGTCTGTATTCAAAAATCCACATTCCTTGGAATTACCAATATTTTCCCTTCATACAATGAAGATGAAAATTGATTCATAAAATATTTAGTAGGAGGCCACCCTGAGCAGCACTCTTTAAGGAATAGGAGGTACTATTGAACAAAGCTGACAAACAATCCCTACTCTAGGCATGAAGAAGGGACAGTAACAAAGTTTCCCTTTTCTCCTATTTCATGACTTCTCTCTCATCTTCTCCTTGAGCCTTGAGCTGATCTTCCAGCCTCAACTTGCCAGTATCTAAGAATACTGATATGCTACCATGACACTTTACCACTTACTTTCTAAATTTTGGTAGCACTATAATGGAGAAAGGGGGCAGGGGAGTGTCGGAGAGAAACAGATATCAGATACACGATCCAGGTGCAAATTTCAAATCCTGGATGGTTGCATCCTAATTTTGTTACCATAACCAATTATTAAATTGTGTGCTGATAGTCTCTGTGAAGGTTAGATATTTAATATGACTTGCTTAATATACTGCCTGACACTAAAAAAGAAGTTAGCTATATTACATGCATTTTTAGTTGACTATTTTTTTTGCCAGTCATGAGGACTGAACTCAGGGCCTGAGCACTGTCCTTGGGCTTTTCTCAAGGCTAAAGCCCTACCACTTGAGCCACAGCACCACTTCCAGCCTTTTCTGTGTATGTGGTACCAAGGAATTGAACCCAGGGTTTCGTGCATGCTTAGGCAAGCACTCTACAATTCCACCCTTACTATATTTTAATCAGAGCTTGAATACTGTTCCCTCAGAATCTCATTTCTTTACATTTTCACTTCATTGCAACCCTTTTTCCTTTTTTTCCAGATTATTCAGAAATACCTTAAACGGGGCATGGTGGTACATTGCCCATAATTCTAGCATTCAGTGGATGAAGATAGGATAGTGAGGTCAATCAAGGAGGACAGCCTGGGCTATACAGAGAGACCAAGTCTGAAAAAAATTTCTAACCCCAGTGCTTTAAAAAAAAAAAAAAAAAAAAAAAGCTGGAGATGGAGCATATAGTTCAGTAGTAGAGAACACAAGATTCTGGGTCTGATCCTAGCAGCAGAAACAAGAATTTTTAAAGTCCAGGCTAAACACATATGAAGATTCATTCATGCTAAGAAAGTCTTCAAAGTTTCACACATATCAATTTGGTTGTCTCAAGAGAGACAACTTCACTTTAATCTCATTTCTCCAACAAAATTTCAGTTTAGTTTAAAAAGAAAGTCACTGAAAAGTCCAAGTTAAAAAAAAAAAGAAAATTAAAGCAGCAAATAAAATTAGTAACAAAAGTTAAGCCCCTGAGAATAAAAATTCTAAATTTAAGGCTTATTAACTTTTTTTTTTTTCTGCCAGTCTTGGACTTCTGCGCAGGGCCTGAGCACTGTCACTGGACTTTCTCAAGGCTAGGGCTCTATCACTTGAGCTTCAGCACCACTTCCTGCCCTTTTCTATGTATGTGACACGGAGGACTAGATCTTGGGTATTCATGCATGCTAGGCAAGCACTCTACCACTAGGTCAAACTCCCAGCCCTGGCTTATCAGCTTTTAAGTTATTCTAAGAAGCCATCTTTTGATGAGCAATGGGCTGGGAGCATGGCCTAATGGTAGAGTGCTTTCCTAGCATGCATGAAGCTCTGGGTATGATTCTTAAAAGCTAAGCCCCTGAGAATAAAAATTCTAAGTAACATTTAAGGCTTATTAGCTTTTAAGTTATTCTAAGAAGCCACCATTTGATGAGCATCCGGCTGGGAGCACGGCCTAGTGGAAGAGTGCTTGCCTAGCATGTATGAAGCCCTGGGTTCAATTCCTCGGGACCACATACACAGAAAAAAAACAGAAGTGGTGCTGTGGCTCAAGCAGTAGAGATCTAGACTTCAGGAAAGCCCAAGGGCAGTGCCCAGGCCCTGAGTTCAGGACTGGCAAAAAAAAAAAAAAAGATAGGCATTATTTATAAAGGCAAAAATATAAACTTGTGTTTAATGAATATGGATCAAAGAAACTACTAGTGATTTTACACATCACTTAATTCTCTCAACTCACCATCCTACTTTACAGATGACATTACTGAGGTTCAGAAAATTTCCCAAGATAAGAAAACTAGCTTAGGTTTTCAAACTAAGCTAAAACATTAAGCTATCTTATTTTCCTTCATTTAATCTGACTGACTGAAGACCTTTAAAAAAACTAAGATCACGAAGTCAACTTTTAACACAGTGACCCTGTCCACATAAAGCAATCCTTGCCCCCAAAGGCTATTAGAACAGTTTTAGAAAAGCAAAGGGCTTAAATGAAAATGTAAGCTTATCTTAATGTCTGCTTCTTGACCACGTGTTCTGTTTGCTGTGCTTATTAAGACTCCTCACCAATGTTGGGAAAAGTAAAGTAAGGAAATGTTATTTTCATAACGTTTGAACTGTATACCCCTTATCAATTCCAGAGTCCATCTATTCATTCAGGTTTGAAAGCGTGGACATTTCTTTACCTGCTTTAGTAAAAACTTAAGATATTGAAAGACACTACAATTAGAAGGGTCATATGGCTTGAGAGAGAGAAATTTTGTATGTTTGGCAGTGTTAACCAGGAAAGGAGAGCTAGTTTACAGATAAAAAGAATAAAGGTTATCATTCCTGACTTATTTCACTCAAGCTAGAAAACTAGAAATAGACTATGCCTGTGCAACTAATAATTTTTGTTCATCTCACTGAGGAGCGTCACACAAACTTGGGAGTTGCTAACCGCCCTCTACCGTCTCATTTTACCGTCTCCCGGGTTATTTTCTGCCTTCTTGAGTGATGGTGAACACGTGTTGTGAAATAAATGGCAATGAACTTTTCTGCCCCCGTAACAATACAATTCTCATTTCTTCGGCCGAAATCGGAAATGGGATTCTGAAAACCTGAAGCTTAGATTCCCACAAGTCATTTCAGCCACGGAGTAACGTAAGCTCCAGTCACCACCGAGTATCGTTGGTCCCCATCGACAGCAGCGCGCAGGACAGGGCATTTCCAGCTTCACACGACCTCACCTCGGCCCTCCCCTCCACGGTCCTTCCCTGCTCGAGCTGTCTTACCTCCTACACCCTCCGTCGAGGGGCTCGCCGCCACTCCTGAGCTTTCTTTTAAGGGGGAAGCGGCGAGTTAGACGTTTAGTTTTGGAAGGATCTGAACCCTCGGAGCACAGGGCGGCAGCAGCTAGAGCGGGAGGAAGGGGGGAGCAGGGGGAGGAGGAACCCGGGCACTGTCCATCAAACACTTCACGCTAGGAGATCGCTTAATTAAAAAGTCATCTTCGGGCCTCCACCGCGGTCCAGAAACCTCCACGGACCCGGGTGGAAACACAGTCTCCACGCTCCCGAAGGATGGAACAACACGGGGAGACCTTGATGCTCAGGTTCCGGGGGGTGGGGGGGAGAGCAAAGGAACAAAGCCGCGGCCATCCCTGTCGGGATGGCCACGGGACCCGGAGGGACCCCGAGGTCCGCTTACCTGCCGTCAGCAACTGCATGGCGTGAGTGAAAGACGGATCGAGTGAATCCTTCTCGGCCATGAGTTCCGGCAGGTACTTGTTCTCCGTTTCCATCTTTGCCGAGGCTGTGGCCGACGGGGGCAGCAGCGGGGTCGGCGCTGGACCGCCCACCGTCGCGTCGGGGCCCGTGGCCGAGGGCGGCAGCAGCGGCGGCGGCTGCGTGGCGGGCGAGGCCCGGGCGCCCCCCCGGACTCCTCCTCCCCGAGACCGGTGAGGCAGCGGGGGCTGCCGAGACGGCGGCGGGCGCACCGAGGGGTGGGCACCTGAGTGGTCCTTGGAGCAGACGCGGCCCGAGGACCGGGTCAAGCGCGCGGCAGGGTCGTCCCGGCGCTGCATCACGAAGGTTGTGAGGCGAGCAAGCGAGGAAGCGACGCAGCGGCGGCAGAGGCCCGACGGCGGTTGGCGGGGGTGGGAGAGCCGGAGCGACAGCGACCGAAGCCGACCCGAGCGACCCAGCGAGAGAGCACCGGAAGTGAGGAGGCGCGCGTGCGCAGCCTGCCACCGGCACCGCCCTTGGGTTTCTCCGCGGAGAACAAAGTCCCCGGGCGGGCCATTGCGCATGCGCATCTCCGGGGCGCCAGAAGATGTCGCTTCCCGCTTGGCTTTTCGGTCCGAGCCTTGCGGACCGGAGCTTGGCGCGCGTGCGCAGGCTGCCGCGGACTTCCTCGGTTTTTCCTTTCCACGTGACTCCGCGCTAGTGGTACACAGGCACCCCGCCCCCTCTTCTAAGGGAGCTGGCGGGGGTGGTGGAATGTCTTTGTCTGCCGGCGAGCCTGCTGAGTGTGGGGCGGGAGACTTGTTACTCCAGGGCCACGCCCCCTCCAACGGGCGGACTGTGGGGACGGGGCGGCAGAGGAGAGAGACGTGCTCGGGGAGGCGCCGGGGGGCTCCGGGGGGCACCGGGAGGCGCCAGGGGGCTCCGGGAGAATCCGGGAGGCACCGAGAGGCGCCGGGGGGGACCGGGAGGCTCCGGGAGGCGGGAGTCAGGGAGCTGCCAGCCGAAGCCGGGAAAGGAAGGGAGAGAACTGAGGCTGGACGGGAGGAAGATGTTGCCTAGATGGGCCGGAGGTGGGAGGACCCAGGGGTAAGGTAGAGAGGCCCCGGCTGAGTGGTGGAGAGGGGGAAGAAAGCAGCCTGGAGGGGACCTCGTGGAAGGGTGGTTCCGTTATTGCAGGACTGAAGAGTGAAGGAGAGGTCAGAAACTGAAGTAGGCAACGAAACGAGTCCAGAATCAAGCACCCCACGAAGGTGCATGCCAAGGTTTTCGGAGTCGTAGGTTCCCAGAAGTCTGAATAGTGCTGAGTTTGTATGTGTGTGTGTTCTTTGTCTACCAGTCCTGGGCCCTGAACTCAAGGCCTTACTGTTGCTGAACAAGGACTCTACCACAGCAGCCATTTCTCTATCCCTTTATACTTTTATTCATTTTGTGAATAAGATGTCGTGGGTTTTTTTGGTTGTTGTTGTTGTTGTTTGGGCTTTTTTTATGCCAGTCCTGGGCCTTGAACTCAGGGCCTCAGCACTGTCCTTGGAATTTCTCAAGGCTAGAGCTCTACCACTTGAGCCACAGCACTACTTCTAGCTTTTTTATTTTTTGGCCAGTCCTGGGCTTGAACTCAGGGCCTGAGCACTGGCCTTGAACTTTCTCAAGGCTAGAGCTCTACCTACTTGAGCTTCAGCACCATTTCTGACTTTTTTCTATGTATGTGGTACCGAGGAATCAAACCCGGATCTTGGTGCTAGGCAAGCACTCTACCACAAGGCCAAGCTCCTGGCCCCTCCAGCTTTTTTTTTTTTTTTTTTTTTAATGTATATGGTACTGAGGAATCAAACCTGGATCTTCGTGCATGCTAGGCAAGCACTTTACCACTAGGCCAAACTCCCAGCCAGGTGTTATGTTTTTTACACTTTATAAACCTCCCATAGCTAGGTTGATAGGTGCCCACTACTAAGGCCCACCTCTTGGTTAAGATAGGAATCTTTGTAGCCTACTCTGGCCTCCAGTTGAAATCCTCATCACCACCACTGAAATAGCTGGGATTACAGGTGTGACCCACTGCAGTTGGAGCAGAGAATTCTCCCCACACCCACCCCTTAGCTATTTCAGCAGTTTGGAACTCAGGACCTGACTAGCTGGGCCTGCTAGCTTCAGTGATTCTCTACCACTTGAACAACACCCCAGCCCAGCTCTTTGCTGGTTATTTTAGGAGATAGTCTCTTGGACTTTTCTGTTCAGGCTTGAAACTCAGATCTTGGCTTCCTGAAAAGTTGTCACATTTTGCATTTAAAATCAAAGAGGCTGGGTACTTCACCTGTGTACTTTCTATGCTTAGAAATCAGGTGTGTGTGAGTGTGTGTGTGTATTTTTTTTTGCCAATCCTGGAGCTTGAACTTGGGGCTTGGACTCTGTCCTTGGACATGTTTTGCTTAAGGCCCAGCGCTCTAGTATTTGAGCCACTCTGGCTTTTTCCTGTGTATGTGGTACCTTGGAATCAAATCCAGGGCTTTGTGCATGCTAGGTGAGTACTCTACCAATAAGTTTCTCTCTCTCGGCCCAGGAAAATATTTTGTGTGTGTGTGTGGGGGGGGTGTCATGGGGCTTGAACTTGGCCTGGGCTCTGTCCCTGAGCTCTTCAGCTCAAGGCTGCCTCCCTACCCCCTACCCTCTTGACAAGCCCCACTTCCCGTTTTCTAGAGGTTAGAGATGAGAGTCTCAGGTTCTTTGGTGCCCGGTTCTTTTGTGCCCGGGGCTGGCTTTGAACCTTGATCCTCAGATTTCAGCCTCCTGAGTAGCTAGGAATACAGGCGTGAGTCACCGCGCCCAGCTCCCAGGGAAATATATTTTTAATGCTTAAAATGTTTTATTAAAGATAGGGAGACTAAATGCAACAAGAGAATTGTACTCAAGAGAAAGATCTCAAAAGGTCAGTGGTGCCTCCTCTATGTTTCAAGGACTCACAGAGTCAGGATGCTTCAAGCTTCTGTATTGTTTGTTGGAACTGTCCAAAGACAAATCTAAAACTGATTTTTATTTGTGATTCTACCATTGGACAGAATCTCATTCTGTGATATATAATGAGCATTTCTGTAATGAGAAAGGTAATGTGACAAGTGCCAAAAGATAAATGAAAAATTAAGTGTAAAGGGGATTCAAAACAGTAGATTTCAGCTTGGAGAGAATGAGTTCCAGGCAAGAGATAGTGTGAATAAATAAGAAGAAATGATAATATGAGAGATGCTTCCAGACTGTGAAAGAACAGGTTGAGAAAGCAACTTTGTGAGGAAATGAAAAGGACACTTGAGGATTTATAACTCTCCTGCAATTCATTTCTGCCTCTGTCCTTGAAAATCTTGCTTGGGCAGTGGTGTTACAAATGGCTGATGTGTCCTTGCACTGTAATGAGATGCCCTGATAGAGGTACCTTGAGCTGAGGCTAATAAAACTTTGATAAAGATGTGTCTGGGAAGGAGCTGAATAGTAGTGTCTGGGTTTTCTAGACTAGTATCAACAGTTATTGCAAATGTATATTAAAACACATTAAATAGACACAAAAGAAAAACCAAGGAAGTACTTTTTTCGGGTTCCTACCAAACCTTTGCTTACTTTGTGGTTGAAGAGGGGTTCACAGAGCTCTTCTTCTTAGGGAGAACCCAACAACTTTCAAGGGCTTCAGTTGCTGAGGGTGCAGTTTAAAAAAAAAAATAGGTGCTTAGAACAGGAGTTTGGCCTAGTGGTTAAAGTGCTTGCCTAGCATGCATGAAGACCCGGGTTCGATTCCTTGGTACCACATACATAGAAAATAGCCGGAAGTGGCGCTGAGGCTCAAGTGGTAGAGCTCTAGCCTTGAGAAAGTCCAAGAACAGTGCTCAGGCCCTGAGCTCAAGCCCAGGACTGGCAAATAAATAAATAAATAAATAAAATTGAAAGAACTATTTAAAAAAAAAAACAAAACTGACTTTGCTTGGCTGGGAGTCTGGCCTAGTGGTAGAATGCTTGCCTAGCATGCACCAAGCCCTGGATTCGATTCCTTGGTACCATGTACATAGAAAAGCCGGAACTGGTGCTGTGGCTCAAGTGGCAGAGTGCTAGCCTTGAGGAAAGTCCAAGGACAGTGCTCAGGCCCTGAGTTCAAGCCCCAGGACTAGCAAAACAGCAAAAAACAACCCTTCTCCATTTTGTATCTCTGACCATTTTCTCCTACAGCCACTTTATTGCCATTTTAAAATCTAAAAAGGACCCGAACACCTGCCAGACATCCAGACATTAATGACTTACTGTATCAAAGCACTACCTGACCAAGCTTGACTGGCTCCCAGTCATGTGCTGCCATTAGATTTTTTTTATGCATACCTCTCTCCACCTGACCCCTGTTCTTTGACTATTTAAACCTATAACTCATGTCTGTACCTCAAAGATGGCTAAAAATATACTCAAGTACAGTCTTCCCATAACATTTGTGCCATGTAATCTTTTTCTGCCTTTCATCATGTCTCTTATTTGGCACACAGAGACAAGGGACAGACCTGACATGTAGAACTCCTTGCATTTGGGTCTGAGGTCTAAAACTGGTTTTATACATACTGCTTGAGTGAAAAAGCCACTTTCCCTTGCAGGATTTGGGGTGGCTGTGAAGTATTGTGGGGAGGGAGTGGGGACAAGGAAACCTGCCTGTAATAACTTGGCAGGTTTAGCTGCCAGATTGTTTTGTTTTTGTAAAAATGTTTAACCTGCTTGACTACTTGCAAGTGGTTATGATCACCTGCATGTGGTTTCATCCTTGTGGTTATTGACTATGGGCATCTTAAGGTAATATCATAAGGTGACTACCACCTGCAGCGCGGTGTTTAAAAGCTCAGCCCCACTGAAGGCCAGGGCTGCTATATCGGTCTGAAGGTGGAAAAGTAGCCACTATGCTGCTATTAAGCTCCTAGCTCAAGCTCACTGAGTACTGGTTACTACTGCTGAGGGGTTCACAGCCCCCCAAAATGGCTGGGATATTACACTGCCCTGAAAGCCTAGAGATCTAGGTTTTCATTTTGTATTGACCACAGTATGCTGACTGTCTCAGGTTCCCTTGAGGGTTTAATAGCCTTGCGAAAAGACTTAATTGGGAGGAAGGCAAACAAATTCAAACCCAGCAGTGTTTTGCCATGGCGGTGTGTCATTAGAAAAATCTTGGAACCTTCCTTTCCTCTTTTATGAAGAGGGAGATAATGCCTACATTGCAGGCTTGTTGTAAACATTAACAAATAGCAAAGAATAAACTTTATGACAATAGAGTTTATAAGCAGAAATAATTTGGTTTGGGCCTGGAGCATGGCCTATTGGTAGAGGGCTCACTTAGCATGTATGAAGCCCTGGGTTCGATTTCCTTGTACCACATACTCAGAAAAAAACAGAACTGTGTGGCTAAAGTGACAGAGTGTTAGCCTTCAGCAAAAAAGTGTCCAAGGACAGTGAGGCCCTGAGTTCAAGACCCAGGACTGGCCAAAAAACAAAAACAAACCCAACAGCAACAACAAAAACAAAAAATGAAAAAAAAAGTAATTGGTTTGATTTTATAATGATTTGTAAGTACTTTATGTAGACTGTGGACCTAAAAAAAATCCTGGTGTTATTTTTTTTTAATTTTTTTTATTTGTTTTTGCCAATCCTGGGCTTGGGCTCAGTGCCTGAGCACTGTCCTTGGACTTTCTCAAGGCTAGAGCTCTACCACTTGAGCCTCAGCACCACTTCCGGCTTTCTTCTATGTATGTGGTGCCAAGGAATCAAACCTGGGTCTACATGCATGCTAGGCAAGCACTCTACCACTAGGCCAAACTCTCGGCCCATTGTGGTGGTATTTTTATTTTTTTATTTTTTTCCAGTCCTGGGGTTTGAACTCAGGGCAGGGCACTGTCCCTGAGCTCTTTTGCTCACGGCTAGCACTCTACTACTAAGCCGCTGCCCACTTTTTCTCTGTGTGTGGTACTGAGAAATTGAACCTAGGGCTTAATGCATGCTAGGCAAGCAGTCTACCGCTAAACCACCTTCCCACCTTCCCAGCCCAAAGTCTTGGTTTTAATCTGCATTCATTTCTATTACTTTTAGCTAGGTTTTGGAGGTGGGGGAGTTTCTATTCCATTTTTTTTTTTTTTGCCTGTCCTGGCTTGAACTCAGGGCCTGAGTACTGTCCTTGGGCTTTCTCAAGGCTAAAGCTCTACCACTTGAGCCCCAGCACCACTTCCAGCTTTATGTATGTGGTACTGATGATTTGAATCCTGGTCTTCGTGCATGCTAAGCAAGCACTCTACCACTATGCCAAACTCTCAGCCCCTCCGTTTTTTTCCTTTAATTCTTTTACCCTATCTCCTCTCTTAATCCAATTTCTTTTTTTCTTTTTTTTTTTTTGCCAGTCCTGACTTTGAGCTCAGGATCTGAGCACTGTCCTTGGACTTTCTCAAGGCTAGAACTCTACCACTTGAGTCTCAGCACCACTTCTGACTTTTTTTCTATATATGTGGTACCTAGGAATTGAACCCGGGTCTTTGTGCATGCCAGGCAAGCACTCTACCACTAGGCCAAACTCCTGGCCCTCTTAATCCAATTTCTAAATTTCTCCCTTAATCTAGTTTGAAGTGTGTGATGCTTCATGATTCAGAGCTTGGTGATTCAAGGTGCCTGAGCCACCTTGACTTAGCTCAACCTCTGATAAAGCAGAGGTAATAATACCTTCCTTAGGGCTATTAGGATCTAAAGATGTGTGTCTGTAAAACCACTTAGCATCAGCCTGACAATTAGTAGGGGCTTAATAAGGGAAAGCAGCCACTTATTATTACTGAGAGCATTTATGGAATATCTGTAGACCTACTGTCACTTTAACTTGAGTCCCTCAGGGCTGGAAGGCCTATCCTTCAACTGGTCTCTACCTTCTTGACCTGTCCTGAATAGGACAACAGCAGGTCCTGTCTACAACCCCTGTACCTCAGCCAGTTCCTGGACTGAAAGAGCCTTGGCCCTGTGCAGGAGACATGTGTATTTACTCTGTTCATTCCTGCCATCAGTTGTGTGGAATGAGGGAGCAGGAGACAATATTCTGGAAGTTCAGCATTAACTAAGATTCTCTACTCCCAAAGAGATGGCAGTGAAGACTAAACCAAGTTAGTATGTGGCTTGGAAAGTGTAATAGAAATATAAAAAATCCATGGGAGAGGGCTGGGAGTCTGGCCTAGTGGTAGAGTGCTTGCCTAGCATGCACAAAGACCCAGGTTTGATTCCTCAGTACCACATACATAGAAAAAAGTCGGAAGTGGTGCTCAAGTGGTAGAGCTCTAGCCTTGAGAAAGCCCAAGGACAAAGCCAAGGCCCTGAGCCCAAGCCCAGGACTGGCCAAAAAAAAAAAAAAAAAAGCCATGGGAATGCCCACAAGGAGTGGTTGACCAAACCCTACCATCATCAATGCCACCATAAGGTAAGGAAATGGAGTGTCTGAGAATTTACCAGTGGAGTGAGGGTGGCTTTCTATATTTAAGACTCTTAACAGACTTTGATCTCAAATCAGTATTCTCTCCTAGAATTCACAGCTCTGGAATTTCAATCTCTAATTCAGATCTCTGGGTTTCAAATCTAGAGAGCCAATTTGAAGCCCCATTGACTCAAAAGCCCCTCCTACTCTGTCCACAGTAGAACTGAAACCATAGGCATTAGCAGTGATGCTACAAGGAGCAGGGGCTCAGGCAGCTGAGATCTGAGGAACACGATTCAAAGCTGTCTCAGGCAGGAAAGTCTGTGAGAGTCTTATCTCCACCAAAAGTCAGAGGAGCTGTGGCTCAAATGGTAGAGTTTGAACACAAAAGCTCAGGGACAGCCCCCAGGCCCTGAGTTCAACCCCCAAGATGGGGCAGGGGGCGGGGGGAGTCAAGCAAGATTATGATGAGAGCACCACACACACACACACACACACACACACACCATCTTCCTTAGAAGCATCCCAGAAATTTCCTGAAGTGGATCTCTGCAGGGGCAGAGCAGGAACTTGGATGATTAATATTCCTGTGGCTTTGTTTGAATCTATAGGGCGCTAAGAACTGCAACATACTTGAATTATAATTCTTTTTGTACCTCTCCTGATAACCAGAAGTGAGCTGTCTGTGGGAAGGAACCATTTCTTGAATAGACAGAAGCTAAACAGGATAGATATTCCAGTTTTGACAACAAATTAAATTGTTGCAAAGTAATTAACTTGCCACTTTTGCCCTGACCTTCACCATGGACCTGTTCCTTTCAGTGTCCTCTATCTCAGGAACAGCATCTTCAGCACAAGCTGGATATCTGAGTAGTCCTAACTTCTTTCTTCTGTACTCTTGCTTGGCTTTTTAAAAAAAATATATAAATGATTTAGTTAGGCTCTCAATAAGGATAAATGTGAGGATAAATTCCATTTGTTAGAGCCAAAAGAGATCTCACAGCCTTGGAGCTGAGGAATAGCTTTGATTTGGGGTAGAATTTGTGAGTTCACAGCTTCTCTGTCACCTTGTATTTTCTCTTTTTCTGTTTAAGATCTTGCCCTTCTGGTGTCAGGGCTTCCGCAGTTGCTTCTTGAAGTGATTGTTGGTGAGGTATTTGGAGATTTTCATTTTGCTGCTATCACTTTTTGTGGAGGAGGCAATAACAAATTTCTGGCATGTTCTACACAGAGGAACACAGTTGAGGGACAAAGGTCCAGTCACAAGTAGTAAACTACTGCCAGGCTGCTTCAAGAAAACCACTCTCTTGGGCCTGGAGCATAGCCTAGTGATAAGAGTGCCTGGTTAGCATGCACGAAGCCCTGGGTTCCATTCCTTGGTACCACATACTAAGAAAAAGCCAGAAGTGGCACTGTGGCAGAGTGCTAGCCTTGAGCAAAAACTGTCCAAGGACAGTGCCCAGGCCCTGAGTTCAAGCCCCAGGACTGGAAAAAAAAAAGTGCTACTCTCTTGCACCCAATGAAACTCAGTACTAGTGCTAGGAATGGGCAGATACTCCGAGTCTATTATGTATTCCAGAAAAGCCATGTATGAGATAAAGTACTCAGTTGCTAAGTCTAAGGTTGAAAAGAAAAAGGAGAAGGTTCGTAGGTATGGTGGCTCATGTCTGTAATCCTAGCTACTCAGGAGGCTGAGATCTGAAGATCGAGGTTCAAAGCCAGCACGGGGACCCAATGAGGATGATAAGGCTGATCCTTAGAGTGATGCTAGCTGAAGCCTTCGCACATGACTGAAGGGCTCAGCAGCTGCCTAGGCATTTTCCAAAGCTTAACCGCTTGGTACCACTGTTCTTATCACCACCAACTGGTTTGGCAACAGTTACAAGAACCTTCTCCTTCCCCCCACCACTTTAGTAGTGGGGCTTGAACTCTGGGCCTGGTGACTATCCCTGAGCTCTTCAGCTCTAGGCTACCACCCTACCCCTGAGCCACAGCGCCACTTCTGGTTTATGGTGGGTTAACTGGAGATAAGAGTTTCATGGCTATCCACATTTGACTTACCTCATCTCACACCAGTTTCTTCCAACAACAATTCCTGTATTTAGAAGCCCTGGCCTTTTCCAGTTCCTCAAATAAGACAAATTCCTGCTTGCCCCAGACCACACACAGGGTGGTTCCACCTTGGGTTCAATTGCTGCTCTCTTCCTCATGCCCTGAAGTCTCTCTCCCATATGTTTGATAGGTCCAGATACATTCACATGTCACTTTTTTTTTTTCCATTCTTGGGCTTGAGCTCAGGGCCTAAGCATTGTCCTTGGACTTTCTCAAGGCTAGAGCTCTACCACTTGAGCCTCAGCACCACTTCCGGCTTTTTTCTATGTATGTGGTACTGAGGAATCAAATCTGGGTATTTGTGCATGCCAGGTAAGCACCCTACCAGTAGGCTAAACTCCTGGCTCATAACTTCTTTCTAATCATATTTCTTTTATAATACTGGAGACTCAAACCCACAGCCTTGTACATGGTAGGCAAATGTTCTTTTTTTTTTTTGCCAGCCCTGGGCTTGAGCTCAGGGCTTGAGCACTGTCCTTGGACTTTCTCAAGGCTAGCACTCTACCACTTGAGCCTCAGCACCACTTCTGGCTTTTTGCTATGTATATGGGGTACCAAGGAATCGAACCCAGGTCTTTGTGCATGCTAGGCAAGCACTCTACCACTAGGCCAAACTCCCGGACCCCAAGGCAAATGTTCTTATCACTGGAGCTACACCCTGAGGCCACTATAGAGGTTTTTCTAGAAATAGATGTGGGAAACACTCTTCCTCCTTCCCCAGTTTAGACTCCTCCAAGCAGTGATTAGCTTCTGCCTTTAGATGGCTCTGTTTCCATCCCACTTCTGAGGCATCATGCTATCAACCTGGCTTTTAAAGCTTTAGGTTCTAGAAGAATCATTCTGGAATCAGAGAACAGAGGGAAGAAGAGTAGTGGAGGGTAGTGGTAGCCAGAAGCACCCAGGGAGAAAAAGAGTTCATACTCAAACTAGAGATGCCTAGACCCAAGGGAACCTACATCTAGCCGGGCCGGAGCGAGCAGGGCCGGAGCTAGAAAGAGGGCCTAGCCGGGCTGGAGCGAGCGGGGCCGGAGCTAGAAAGGGGGCCTAGCCGGGCCGGAGCGAGCGGGGCCGGAGCGAGCGGGGCCAGAAAGAGAAAGGGGCCAAAAATAATAAAAAAAAAAAAAAAGAAGAAGAAATCTCAGGGACAGTGCTCAGATCTTCGGTTCAAATCCCAGGACTCGCAAAAATATATATATATATCTATAGATATAAATATCTATCGATAGATAGAAAGATAGATATATCCTTCTGAGCAATTAAGGTACTGTGAGAACAAGGATGAACACACCCACCCTAAAAAACAATTGCTTCAAGACAGCACTTGTTTCCTTCATGCATACATTCCTTCAACAAATATTCATTTTTTCTCTAGTTGATACTATTTTCCTGGTTGTTGTGGTAAGTGGTGAACAAGATAGAATCTCCATGTTTGTGTTATTTTATATAGGGATATAGATAAACAAAGCAAAAGTAAATTGTTGTTTTGTTGCTAGAGTTAAGGACCATAGTTATGCCTGTTTTATAGAGAGGGAGAAACTGAAGCCCAACCACTCAACTCACATAAGTGGCCAAATTAAGGTTTGGTACCAAGGGCTATCTGATTTGTTTGTGCTGAAATAGGGTTGTACCTACTATTTTTGCTCATTGTCTAGCATTGTACCAACTGAACCACATCTCCAACCCTTGTAGATATTTAGTCTAATAAACAGGCTCTTCTTTAAGCACATAGAATGATTTTTGGGGGGGCAGGGGGCGAACAAGTCCTGCAGCTTGAACTAGGCCTCGGCACTGTCCCTGAGTCTCTTTGTGGTAAGTGCTCTGCCATTTGAGCCACAGCACCACTTTTGGCTTTCTTCTAATTAATGTATTGGAGATAAGAGTCCCAAGGAGGCTTGGGAGCATGGCCTAGTGGTAGAGTGCCTGCCTAGCATGCATGAAGCCCTAGGTTTGATTCCTCAATACCACTTACACAGAAAAAGCTGGAAATGGTGCTGTGGCTCAAGTGGTATGGCAAGCCTTTAAAAAGCCCAAGGACAGCACTCAGTCCCTGAGTTCAATCCCCAGGACTGGCCAAAAAAAAAAGTCTAGTGGACTTTCCTGTCTAGGATGCCTTCAAACTGCTATCCTCAAGAGTAGCTAGGATTATAGGCATGAACCACCAGTGTTCAACTCCAAAAGTAAGTTTTTAAAAGGCAAAACAGCAGGTAGGCAATGGTATGCTTATAGTCCTAGCTATTCAAGAAGGGGAGATCTGACAATTGTGGTTCAAAGCTAGCTTGGGCAAAAAGAAGTCTGTGAGACTCTTATTTCCAATTAACTACTAAAAAAAGCTGGAAGAAAAGCTGTGCCTCTAGTCTTGAGTAAAGTGCTAGCCTTGTGTAAAAAAACTCAGGGCCAGCACCCAAGCCCTGAGTTCAAGCCCACAGGACATTTATATTCTCTCTCTCTCTCTCTCTCTCTCTCTCTCTCTCTCTCTCTCTCTCTCTCTCTCTCTCCCTCCCTCCCTCCCTCCCTCTCTCACTGTACACACAAAGATATGAGTACCTTAACCAGGTGATGATGGCTTACACCTATAATCCTAGCTAATCAGGAGGCTTTGAAGTGTAGTTTGAATCCAGTTGGGACAGAAAAGTCTGTGGTACTCTTTATCTCCAAAAGCTGGAAGTGGAAGTATGGCTCAAGTGGTAGCCTTGAGTGAAAAAGCTAAGCAAGAGGGCCAAGCCCTGAGAGCTCAAGCCCCAGTACTCTCCCCTTCCCCACTTCACATGTGCATTTGCATGCACACAAAAGATATGAATTCTCTGGTTGTACCTACAGTTCTAGCACTCAGGAAGCTGAGAGGCAGATTATAATTTCAAGGCCTTCATAGAGCCTGGCTTAGAGAGACAGAGGGAGAGAAGAGAGAGGAGAGGAAGGAAGAGGAGAGAGATTTTAGTGGGAGGATTCACAGTTTAGCTTAGTATGTCTGAATCTTAGAGACATCTATCTTGTTAAAAAAGAAATCAGCTTAAGATATTTTATGTTTATAAGCCTCTTGAGTTTGCATAAGAAAGGCATTCTGAGGTTTGTGGGCAGTGAAATGACCCAGTTTAGGGCCTGCCCAACTCTCTGCTGCATCTCCCTAATCTCCTCAAGTCAGTCTTAATAATCATCTGTCAGCTGGAACTTTGAGCCTGACATTAGGCTCCGGTTGGGAAAAAGCAAAGCCTTCTGTTGAACACCTCAGTTCTCATCTAACTAAATGAACAGAAACACAAGAGGGAACATCAAGATATTGTTCTCTGAGTAGAGGAGAACCAAATCCTAAGAACCTATTCCGTATCACCCGGATAAAGTGTGGAACAGACTGGGGCCAGCTTAAGTGTTTCAAACAGGCTTTCAGAAAACCCAGTTTATCAAAGAATGGGACCAGTTTGTTGACTCTGTGCTCCTATAAACTGACTCACTGTGTTTGTCCCTAACTTCCGGGGAAGATATGCATAAAAGGGATTGTTTATTAGCACCCATGCATGGCCTGCATTTGTTCAGATAATGTTTTATTCTCTGTACAGTAAGACTTCTTTTCTGAGACAAGCTGACTGAGGCACTTGTGATTCTAAGGTACTATCCCCCCAACCAAATTGTTGATTCTGCTTTATTGGATTAGAAAGCTAAAGAATCCACTAGCCAAGGGGAAGGAAGAGTGGGCTTTAACATCTTCTGCATTGCTGTCAAGAGCATGAGCTCCTGGCCTGTTGTTGATGTTGTTTGTTTTGTGCCAATACCAGGGCTTGAGCTCAGGTCCTCATGCTCTAAGCTCAGACTTTTCATTTAAGGCTGGTGTTCTACTACTTGAGCCAGGCCTCCAGTCTTGCAGGTGCTCTACCACAAGCCATGTAGCTATTCTGGCATTTAATTAGTTGGAGGTAGAGTGTCTCTAATTTTTCTTCCCAGACTGGCTTTGAACCCCAAACCTCAGATCTCAGTCTCCTAGGTAGCTAGGATTATCAGCGTGAGTCACCAGTGTCTAGCTATAGGAGTTATTTTTTACATAAGGCCTCATTTTTTGGTCAGGCTGATCTGGACTGTGATACTCCTATTTTATGCTTCTACTATAGCTGAAATGACAGGCATATATGTCAACACACCCAGTTTTTTCATTTTCTTTTTGTTGTTGTTGTTGGTTGTAGGGCTCAAACTCAGGGCCTGGTCACTGTCTCTGAGCTCTTCACTTAAGGCTAATGTTCTACCACATTGAACTACAATGTTTACTTCAGTTTTCGAGTAGTTAATTGGCGATGAGTCTCACAATGACTTTCCTGCCTAGGCTGGTTTGGAGCCACAATTCTCAGATCTCAGCCTCCTGAGTAGCTATGAGCCACCAGTGCCCGTCTATGTACCATTAAGTTGACCTTAATGAACTAATTCATCTTATTTTAATTCTTTTTTTTTTTTTTTGCCAGTCCTGGGCTTGAGCTCAGGGCCTGAGCACTGTCCTTGGACTTTCTCAAGGCTAAAGCTCTACCACTTGAGCCTCAGCACCACTTCCGGCTTTTTTTTTTTTCTGTATATGTGGTACCAAGGAATCGAACCCGGGTCTTCATGCATGCTAGGCAAGCACTTTAACCACTAGGCCAAACTCCTGGCCCCAACTAATTCATTTTATTTTTATTTTTATTTTTTTTGCCAGTCCTGGGCTTGAGCTCAGGGCCTGAGCACTGTTCTTGGACTTTCTCAAGGCTAGAGCTCTACCACTTGAGCCTCAGCACCACTTCCGGCTTTTTTTTGTATGTATGTGGTACCAAGGAATCGAACCCGGGTCTTCGTGCATGCTAGGCAAGCACTTTAACCACTAGGCCAAACTCCCAGCCCATGAACTAATTCATTTTAAAACTATTAAGCTGGTGTAAAAAAATCTCAAGCAGGGCCGGGGACATGCTCACCTAGCATGCACGAAGCCCTAGATTTAATTCCTCTGTACCACATACACAGAAAAAGCCAGCCTGGAGAAAGTCCAAGGACAGTGCCCAGGCCCTGAGTTCAAGCCCCAGGACTGACAAAGAAAAAAAAAATTCTCAAGCAATTAAGTTTATTTCTTTAGGTTTATCAAGCCTTTATTTTGAAGGAAGGAGAATTGTTCTAAAAAATAATCTAAAGAGGACCAGGAGTTTGGCCTAATGGTAGAGTGCTTGCCTAGCATGCACAAAGATCCAGGTTCAATTCCTTGGTGCCACATACATAGAAAAAGCCAGAAGTGGTACTGTGGTTCAAGCTAGCCTTGAGAAAGTCCAAGGACAGTGCTCCTGAGTTCATCCCAGGACTGGCAAAAATAAATAAATAAAATAATAATAATAATCTAAAGAGCAGGGTACTGGTGACTCATACTGGTAATCCTTGCTACCCAGGAGACTGAGATCTGAGGATCACAGTTTGAAACTGTAAGCTTCAAAACCATGCAGACACAGAAACGGTCACATAGAACAAAGAAAAGTTTATTGTCAGCATAGACAATGGCAAGTTCAATTCTCATAGGGAGAAAGGGTGCCTGTCTTTGTCTGAAGTACTGCTTATAATCTAGGTGGTGGGGTGTGTGGAGGGGGGTACCTTAGGAGACAGAGACCTGCTATGGACATGCAGGTTTCAGACTTCATCATGGTGGCCAGGATTTATGGAAACTGCCCAAATAGTAGATAAGGAGTCTTGCAGCTGTCCAGGCCTGAAGATCACTCTAAGTGGGTCTTGCTGTCTTATATGGTTATAGCTGCCCCAAAGGAGGGCCATCTCAAGGTAAGAGGGGGTAGAAGCTGATTATTTACTGCCTTACTAATTGGGCCTAATGTTGCCTAGGAGAAGAACATGCTATAGTAAGGAGTCTGCTTCACTAACAGAAGTCAGCCAGGGCAGGAAAGTCTGTGAGACTCTTTATCTCCAATTAACCAAAAAAGCCAGAAGTGAAGCTTGGCCCAACTGGTAGAGTGCTAGCTTTGAGAAAAAGAAGCTCAGGGACAGTGTCCAGGCCTTGAGATTAGGATGGACACACACACACACACACACACACACACACACACACACACACACACACACAGACACACACACACACTAAAGAAAGCATAGTTGGAATGTTTTCCTTTTGCTAAATTTAATCATTTTAAGCAAAGACTTCTGAAAGCTTTCCTCTATCTTAGATCCTAAAATTACTAGTTCATATAACTACTAACAATCACAAGTAATAACATTTTTTAAAGGACTTGTATATTTCAAGCTCTGTGTAAGCCTTTCAGGGAGTCAGGAACATGCAACCCATTAGGTATATAGGACCTTCAAAATCATTTGATGCATGGATCAAACACTTACTTTTCATTGCTGCTCATAGCTCATGTGCTTATACACTAATAATCATGTATGTCCCTTGAATGATGTTATAAATATCCAAATGGTTCTTGGCAAAGAAAGAATTTCGTACCCCTGCTAGAATTAAGGACCATAGTTATACAGAGAGGAAGAAACAGGTTGGGTACCAAGGGCTGTCTGATTTGTTCATGCCAAGATGGGGTTGTGCCTGCCACTTTTGCTCATTGACTAGCACTGTACCAACTGAACCACACCTCCAACTCTTGTAGAGATTTATTCTAAGAAATATTCTTTTTTAAACACAGGAGAATGCTAGAATGATTTTTTTTGCCTGTTCTGGGGCTTGGACTCAGGGCCTGGGCCCTGTTCCTGAGCTTCTTTTGCTCAAGGCTAGCATTCTACACTTGAGCCATAGTGCCATAGTGCCAGTTCTGGCTTTTTCTGTTTATGTGATACTGAGAAATTGAACCCAGGGCTTCATGCATACTAGGCAAGCACTCCACCACTAAGCCACATTCCCAGCCTGAGAATTTTTGTGTGTGTGTGTGTGTGTGTGTGTGCGCGTGCCAGTCCGGGGGCTTGAACTCAGGGCCTGGACACTGCCCTGAGCTTTTTGTTCAAGGCTGGAACTCTTCAGCTAACCAATTGAGCTAGAGTACTACTCTGAGTAGTTTATTGGGGATAAGTCTCACGAACTTTCCGGTCCCAACTGACTTTGAACTATAGTCCTCAGTCTCCTGAATAGCTAAGATTGTAGATATGAGCCAACAGCACCCAGTGATTTTTTAAAAAAATGTATTAGAGGCTGAAGGTGTGGCTTCAGTAGCAGAGCACCTGCCAGCAAGCATGAAGCCCTGAGTTCAATCCTTAGTACTGAGAAAAAATATTAGCATTTAATAATTGTATAAAATAATGGGCTTTGTTGCAATATTCACATGCACACACGTGTGTGTGTGTGTGTGTGTGTATTACGTACTTTGATCCTATTAGTCTCCCTTCTTACCCTCTTATGTTCGTTCTCCTCCTCTGATGGATTATTATACTGAAGATGTTTCTCCAATGATTTTGAACATGAAGTCAAACTTCTTTTCATCTCCAATTGCTTTTCAGATAAATTTTAAGATATCAAATTTTTTAAATGAAGTGGGAAAAGCTACAGGTTATTTTCTTTTCTTCTTGACACACTTGCTACCTACTTCAAACTGTCCTCAAATCTTCCTGCCTCTGCCTCCCAATTGCTGGAATTATAGGCATATGACACCATATCCTGCTTCTTTATGTCTAACACAGGACCTATTTGGCACTGTTGATGCGCTACAGAGCACCTTACACTTTGTGAATACCACACAAACTACTTCAAGAGGTTGAGATCTAAGGATCATGGTTCAAAGCCAGGCCAGGCAAGCAAGTCTGTGGGATTCTTATCTCCATTAACCACTGAAAAAGCCAGAAGGGGAGCTGTGCTGAAGTAGTAGAATGATAGCCTTGAGCACAAAAGTCCAGTGATGTTGGGACCTCCCGATCCCATCTGTTTATCTTTTTCTTTTCTAGTCCTCATCCCCTAAATCAGGAATTGTGTCTTGCTGCCGGCTGGCTCTGGCATAGTGACAGCACCCAAGCCCCAGGACTGGTGCACACAAGAAAGTCAATTTAGATGTCATGCTTTAGGGAAAACTCTGGGTGATACAGAAATAATTCAGTAAATCCTAGTCTCTGGATTCCTGGGGCATCAAATCAACAGTGTCTTGCAAAGTTAGGGTGATGCCAAAGGATGTGATATTTGTCTCCTCCCCTTTTTTTAAATAAGAGAAAATTTGTTTGAAAGTGAATGGGCTGAAGAGAAAGGAAGCAGTGAAAGACTCTCCTAACATGGGGCCCTGAAGGATAAGTCCTGCACTATGTATCTTAAACAGGTCACCAATACAGAGTGCCCTCTTCTCAGCCAGAACAAGAGGTGCCAGAGTGGAAAATGGAATGATCCTTTTCAATTGTATATATAATAACTCACTTACAGAGTCTTTGCTCTTTTTATTTATTTATTTTTTGGTCCCTACAAGTTTATGTTCAATGGTTTGAAGGTACTATTTCCCAAGGGAGGAATACTTCCTCTAGAGAAAATAGGCATTAAACTGGTTCCCTCTAGTTGGAAGTAAGACTTCTTTAGGGTCATTTTGGGCTCCTCATGCTACTGAACCAATAGCAGAAAAGAAGTTTAAGATATTGGCTAGACTGATTGATCCTTCACATGAAGTGGAAACTAGATTGCAACTTCCACCAGTGGCCCAGAGAAAGGTTTGTTTTCCAGTGGATTCATCAGGGTGAATCCCATAGCTAATACAGTTGGTGTGAAACTATAGCAGAGTCATAAAGATGGACAACTAACAGCATGGATCCTGTAGAAATAAAGCAAAGATCCTTCTAGTCAGCTAATGGCATAGGCTACGGGAACATAGACTAGAACTAGAAAGTAGAAGGCAGCTTAGACAGATCACCTTCTCAGAGTCTTACATCTCTGTAGATATCTTAAATTCTTTTATTATTTTTCTATTTATTATTTTAATTATATTTCTCCCCAACTTCCAAACTATCTGAGATAAACACTAGTGGTGGCTATTTTTACTATTTAGATTCCAGATGGGAAATAATTGTACAGAGAACTCTTGGCTATGATACAGTTTGGTAACTGATGGGTTTTCTTCTCCCCTGTATTAATACCTCCTGTCTATCCTCTGACCTGTGCCCCAGGAAGCTAACATCCATGGACTGTGTTACCAAGGTACTCTCTTTCTCTTTTTGCTTGTACTGGTACTGGCTTTTGTTTGTTTGTTCATTTTGCCAGATCTTAGGCTTGAACTTAGTTTTTCCAGTTCTTGGGCCTGGCATTGTCCCCAAGCTTCCTTTTGCTCAAGGCTAGCACTCTACAACTTGAGCCCCAGCACCACTCCTGACCTTTTCTGTTTATGTGGCAATGAGGAATCGAACCCAGGGCTTTATGCATGCAATGCAAGCACTCTACCACTAAGCCATATTCCCAGCACTGGTAATGGTATTTGTACTTAGGGCCTTGTGTTTTCACTTGCCTTTTTCACTCAAGGCTGGCACACTACCAGTTGAACCACACCTACACTTTTAGCTTTTAGATGGTTAATTGGAGATGACACCTTTTCTGCTTAGGCTGGCTTTGGACTATGATTCACACATCTCAACCTCCTGAGAGCTGGGATTACAGTCATGAGCCATCACCACCTCATTTTACTCTTTTTGTTTGGTAGTAGTAGAGTTTATACTTGGGGTCTTCATTTTGCTAAGCAGGCATTATTACTGTTGAGCCCTACTTCCGGTCCTGATTTTTGTTCTTTTTTTTTTTTATCAGTAGTGGGGCTTGAAGTCAGGGTCAAGGTGCTGTTCCTGAGCTTTTTCATTCAAGGCTAGTGCTCTACCACTTTGAACCACAGCTCTACTTCCAGGTGTCTGGTGGTTAACTGGAGGGAAGTGTGGTCTACTGAGAGGAAACTCCACGCAGTTCAGGAGAAGAGGGTTTATTGCATGAGGAAAGAGCAGACTCCTGTCACCCAAGATGGAATTTGGCGAGAAAGAGGGCTTAGGGCAAGAAGTGAGAGATTATCTAGGGGAAGGCCATACCCATATGGGAAGTGGATGTGATCTCAGAGGATGGGGAAATACCTCAGTGGGGACCTCCCACTGCCCCCAGGCATGCCAGTTGCCAGGGTTACAGGTGCTGGGCTGGGATTTCCAGGGTTCATGGGGAGAGAGCCAAGAGAAGAAGTCATTTCTTCCAGTTGGACCTAGCATTCCTGCCTTCTGATAGTTGGAAAGGGGCATCAACATTGAGGGTAGAAGGCGGGGATGCTGTCCGTCCAGAAGGAGCAGTAACAGTTCCATGGTAGTGAACGTGCATATGTGTCCTTGGATTAAATTCAAAAGAAGTCTTAAGAGGCAGGGGTACCATCTTCTTCAGGGATGTGAAACACCTTGGAGCCATAGAAGGGGCAAGAGCAGGAGCCTTTTTCACTCTTGATAGAGGAAACCACTGTGGCTGTCCGTTGAGCTAAACTGCAGTGGGAGTGGTCAGCAGGACCTGATGAGGGCCTGTCCACTTAGGATGCAAACCAGACAGATTAAGGGTCTTGAAAAAGACTTGATCCTCAGGCAAAATTGGGGGAGAAGGAAAAGGGCTTTGAGGGGCTGAGGGAGCCTTGGATATGGCCTATACTTTGGCCAGACACGATTGCAATAAAAGATGAGCCGTTTTGGCTTTATGGAGTCCCTGAGTAGAAGAACATCTAAAGAGCTTAAAAGATATCCAAAGGGGTGTCCCCACGTGGGTGAGACTGATGAGACCCCATTGTAGTAAGAAACACTAAGAGGAAGTGAAGTCTGTGAGGGTGGGGGTGGTCACTGAGGGGGTAGGGGAAGAGTTAGTGAGGACATGGGGGGGGGCAGTCAGACACCAGGGAGGGGTGAAGTCAGTGGTGAGTGGGGGTAGAGTCAGCGAGGACGTCAGGGGGTGGAGTCAATAAGGATGTTGAGTGGGAAAGTAGAGTGTATGGGGGGAGAGGGGGAATCCAATCTCACGAGAACAGATTGGGGGTGGGGGTACGGGGTCTTAAACTAGACACAGGGAGAGAGCCCTAGGCAGGGTTGGGTTAAAGGAGACAGAAAAGAGGCCTGCAGGCAGGAGTCACTCACCAGGTGCAGACAGGAAACATTGTTGCGAATGCACCTCTAGCAATGGGGAAGGTAGAGGTCCCGGGAGTGGAGTTTCCTTTCTCTGGTCCAAAGGAGGGGGGGAGGTGCAGAAGGCGGATTGACTCTCGTGAAATGGATGGGCCACTCCTGACCCTCTCCCCCATCGGAGTCAGGCACCAAATGTAAGGTCTGCTGAAAGGAAACTCCACGCAGTTCAGGAGAAGAGGGTTTATTGCATGAGGAAAGAGCAGACTCCTGCCGCCCAAGATGGAATTGGGCGAGCAAGAGGGCTTAGGGCGAGAAGTGAGAGATTATCTAGGGGGAGGCCATAGCCATATGGGAAGTGGATGTGATCTCAGAGGATGGGGAAATACCTCAGTGGGGACCTCCCACTGCCCCCAGGCATGCCAGTTGCCAGGGTTACAGGTGCTGGGCTGGGATTTCCAGGGTTCATGGGGAGAGAGCCAAGGGAAGAAGTCATTTCTTCTGGTCGGACCTAACAGGAAGAATCTCATGGACTTTCCTGCCTAGGCTGCTTTTGAACTACTCTCCTCAGATCTTAGCCTCCTGAGTAGCTAAGCCTACAGGCATGAGCCACCAGCACCCAACTTGCTTCTTTTTCTTCTTCTTCTTCTTCTTCTTCTTCTTCTTCTTCTTCTTCTTCTTCTTCTTCTTCTTCTTCTTCTTCTTCTTTTTCGTCTCCTTCTCCTTCTCCTTCTCCTCCTTCTTCTTCTTCTTCTTCTTCTTCTTCTTCTTCTTCTTATTATTATTATTATTATTATTATTATTATTATTATTTGCCACTTCTGGGGATTGAACTCAGGGCCTGAGCACTGTTCTTAGGCTTTCTCAAGGCTAGAAAGGGTGGAGCCACAGCACCACTTCCAGCTTTTTCTATGTATGTGGTACTGAGGAATCAAATCCAGGTCTTTTTGCATGTTAGACAAGCACTCTACCACTAGGCCAAACTCCTGGCCTGCTCATTATTTTTGAAATAGGGTTTCTCTTTCTGCCAGAGGAGTGTACCTTACCATGATCCACCCGTTAGGCTTTCTGTAGCTAGGATAACAGATGAGAATCACCACATGCAGCCCTTTGTTAAGAATTCTCATGAACTTTTTGGGCTGGTCTTAAATCTTTATCCCATCATTTCAGCCTCCTGAGTAGCTAGGAATATAGGCATGAGCCACTTGTGTCTGCCCCAGATCTCTTTTACTTGCATTCAGCCAATAGGAGGCACAAGAGACTGGTTTGCAGTAGAAAGCAGTTTAGGGATTTCCCCTATTCAAGGCTATATTAATTTTCTTGCAATGACTATTTTTCCTCTAAGATAATAGCTTCTTTTATTTATTTACGTATTTATTTAAATTTTTTTTTGCCAGTCCTGGGCTTGAGCTCAAGGCCTGAGCACTGTCCTTGGACTTTTTCAAGGTGAGAGCTCTACCACTTGAGCCTCAGCAACACTTCCGGCTTTTTTCTATGTATGTGGTACCAAGGAATCAAACCCGGGTCTTTGTGCATGCCAGGCAAGCACTCTACCACTAGGCCAAACTTTCAGCCCGACAATAGCTTCTTTTGGTGGCTCTTCTTCCATGGCTCTGGGTCTCTTTGAGCTCAGGAAACTCCATTCTCTCCCCTTGTCTTCTCAAGCAGACATACCAATGGCTTCCTGCTATTGCTAGGCTCTGGCTACCTTCATCTTCCATTTTTGTGTCTTCCATTTTGATTTCTTTTACCCTGCCCAACTTATTGAATAATTCTTTCATTAATGTTTCTGTATTTATCTGTTTAGCAGAG
Source organism: Megascapheus bottae (assembly GCF_031878675.1). Classification (NCBI taxonomy): domain Eukaryota; kingdom Metazoa; phylum Chordata; class Mammalia; order Rodentia; family Geomyidae; genus Megascapheus; species Megascapheus bottae. Next base: position 65,277,887 of record NC_143514.1, read on the forward strand.
TATCCTGCTGAGATCCTGACTGAAAGATCTATCATTTAAAGGTGAACTAATCTGAGTTTATGAAAAACTGATGGGTGCCCGTGGCTCATGTCTGAAATGTTAGCTACTCAGGAGGCTGAGATCCACAAGATTACTGAAAAATCTATTGAGACTCCTTTGCCAAAGTAATCAGAAAAAAAAGCAGAACCGGAGGCATGGCTCAAATGGTAGAGTACCAGACAAGCAAGCAAGTCATGTAGGTGTGTGGTCCTGAGTTCAAACCTCAGTGCTAGAAAAAAAATCATAGTCATAAAACATTAAGAGGATGTTGGGTGCCAGTGGCTTGTACCTGTAATCCTAGCTACTCAGGAGGCTGAAATCTGAGGATTGTAGGGTTTGTTTGTTTGTTTGGGTTTTGGGGTGCTTTTTTTGGTCAATCCTGGGGCTTGAACTCAAGGCCTGAGCATGGGCACTGTCCTTGGACACTTTTAACTCAAAGCTAGCGCAGTGCCATTTCCTGTCTTTTCTGTATATGTGGTACCCAGGAATTGAACCCAAGGCTTCATGCATGCTAGGCAGACACTCTACTCCTAGGCTATGTTCCCGGTCCCTTAGGTTTGTAGTTTGAAGCTAGCCCAGGCAGGAATGTCCTTGAGACTTTACCTCCAATAAACTACAATAATAGCTAGAAACGAAGCTGGGACTCAAGTGGTAGAGCACTAGCTTTGAGCAAAAGAAGCTCAGGGATAATGCTCAGGCCCTGAGTTCAGGTTCCAGAACTGGCAATATCAATAACAACAAAAGAACATTAAGAGGACAGAGGATGAAAATACAATTTTGTTGTTGGTTGAACTCTGGGCGTGGGCGCTGTCCCTGAGCTTTTCAGCTCAAGGCTACCACCCTTGCCCTTGAGCCACAGCATCACTTCTGATTTTCCAGTGTTTAATTGGAGATCAAGTATCACAGACTTTCATGCCCAGGCTGGCTTTGAGCTCCGATTCTCACATCTCAGCTTCCTAAGTAGTTAGGACTACAAGCGTGAGCCACCAGTGCCCAGCTTAGACGATGAAATGTGAATCACTTTTTTTTACTCAACATTTATTGAATACTCATGGACATGCAAACTAGGTATTGGGAATATAAAAATTACTGTTCGTTGCTATCTAGTGCACAGCTAGGTGGGAGACATGTGTGCATAAATTGCACCGAGTGCTAAGTATTCTAATGAGGTTCTCAAAGTACTATGGAATAGAGTTGAAGTTTACTCCTTTATTTCACATCCTGGATTTATTTTAGTTTCTTCTCCCAATAGCTATTTGGGAGCATATAAAATCTAAGTAAACAATTATTTTTAAAAGATTATTTTCATTTTCTTAGTATATGCTATAATTCCCAGTGTAACAGAAAAACTTGTGAAGGGAAACCCACTAAAGTGGGTTACCTTTGAGAAATGGGAATAAGCTAGGGAGGCTGGAGTTCATCATCACCTAATATATTTTTACATTATTTAAATCTGGCTTTCAATTTTTTTATGTGTTCAAGTCCTGGAGCTTGAACTCAGGGTCTGCGTATTGTCCCTGAGTTTTATTGCTCAAGGCTAGCACTTTACCACTTGAACCACAGCTCCACTTCTGACTTTTTTTTGGGGGGGGCAAAGGGGTGGGATAGTTAATTTGATTGTTTATTTGTTTGTTTACCAGTTCTGGGGCTTGAACTCAGGGGCTGTGCACTGTCCTTGTGCTCTATCAAGGCTAATGTTCTACCACTTGAGCCACAGCACCACTTCTGGCTTTTTCTGTGAATGCAGTAATGAGGAATTGAACTCAGGGCTTTGTGCATGCTAGGCAAGCACTCTACCACTAGGCCATGCTCCCTGCCCCAGGGATAGTTAATTGAGATCAGAGTCTCATGAACTTTCCTGCCTGAGCCAGCTTTGAACTACAGTCCTCAGATCTCAGTCTTATGAGTAGCCTGGATTACTGGGATTATAGGTGTTAACTACAAGTGCCAGGCCTTCCCCCACCCCATTTCTTTCCTTCACCTTTGCCCCCATAAATTAATTTGTTGATTTTCTTTTTTTTTTGCTTGTGTTGGTACTTGAACTCAGGGCCTTGTACTCTCAGCTTTTCCACTCAAGTTGGCACTCTACCACTTAAGCCATGCCAACACTTCATGTTGACTAAATCTTTTTAGAAGACAAATATGTATTTACTGTAAGCCAGCTGTAATAGATACAATGGCTATGTAAGTTCCTGTTCTCAAAGCATTTATTGTCTCAATGGGGAGTTAAGACATTCTCAGAATAGTTAAGACAGCTCAAGGTTTAGTGCCAAGAGGTTTGGCCCATGAAAGAACAGCAAAAACTGAGTGAATTGCCAAAATTTGAGCCTGAGAACCTTGGAACAGTGGTACCATTTATAAAAATGGATAGTTGGAAAAAGAGCTGTTTTGGAAATCATATACCTATAGTAAAATATCACAGTCTATGTAAATTACTATTTAGCCATGCAGAGGAGTAAGTAGGTCTGCATAAGTAATTCTTAGATTGCAGCCTGCCAGGAACTACAATAATCTCTACCTTTTATTGAATGTAGACTGTGTGCCAGATACCATGCACTGTTGTTTATGCTATCATTTAATCTTCCTAACTCAAATAGGCCTTTAATCCCTATTTTCCAAGGAAGGAAACAAGGCTTAGAGAAACTGGGTCCCTTGCCACAGCCTTCTGGTGGAAAAGCACCAGATTCAAATATGAGCACGTCTGTTCAGCTACAAAGTATCATGCTCTAGGGCCGGTAGTTTGGCCTAGTGGTAGAGTGCTTGCCTAGCATGCACGAAAACCCAGGTTCGATTCCTCACAAACATAGAAACAAGCCAGAAGTAGTGCTGTGGCTCAAGTGGTAGAGCGCTAACCTTGAGAAAGCTCAAGGACAGTGCTCAGGCCCTGAATTCAAGGCCTAGGACTGGCAAAAAAAAAAAAAAAAAAAGAAGCATCGTGCTCTGTCATCCAGGAGATGTGAATCTCTGCTGTGGGGTATAAGTAGAAGGCTAAGGCAGCTATGCCAGCAGGCAGTGGGCAATTCCTCAGACAGCCAATTCTTCATTCCTACATTTCCATTATGTACAGGAATCCAGAAACCGAGAGCTGGTGGCTTACACCTGTAATCCTAGCTATTCAAGAGGCTGAGAGCTGAGGCTTGTGATTTGAAACCAGCCCAGGCAGACAAACCCATGAGACTCTTATCATCTATTAACTACCAGAAAGTTGGAAATAGAGGTGTGGCTCAAGTGGTAGAGTGCTAGCTTTGAGTGAAAAAGCTAAAGGACAATGCCTAAGTCCTGAGTTCAAGCCCAACTATCAGCACAAATAATTTCTAAATAAATGAACTCAGAGGAAGTGATTGTTGTGAAATGGAGTGGTATGAGAAGGCTTTAGGAAGAATTTTGAGCCAGGTTTTGACAGTTAGATTGAATTTAAATAGGAAAAAAATGGAAGGGTTCCCTAAGCAGAAGAGGCTACAAAATGCAAATGAGAAAGGATGGACATGGATGAAGTATGTATGGAATGAAGAATCTGGAGGAAGCCTGGCAGAAAGTAGAATGTAGACAACTGTATATGTAAGTAAGGTCTAAATTGCTCTTGAGTCTACTGTGGAAAGGAAAAAGCTTTAATAGGATTTGGAGTGTAGATGAGAGAATGGAGAAAGAGAATATCTTCATTCTCAACATAACCTTCTTAGGAAGCTTGCACTGTTCAGGATGGATTAGAATCAGCAGTTTAAACTAGATCATTTGAGCTTTTCCTCTCAAGGCTGGTACTCTACCACAAAAGCTAGGTCCTCTTCTGGCTTTTTTTTTTTTGGTCGCTAACTAAAAATAAGAATTTCATAGACTTTCTTACTCAGACTGGCTTTGAATCTTAATCCTCAGATCTCAGCCTCCTGAGCATGAGCCACCAGTGCCTCGCCTAGGATTTCTTTTTGTTGTTGTTGGTCATGGGGCTTGAACTCAGAGCCTGGGCACTGTCCCTGAGCTCTTTTGCTCAAGGCTAATATTCTACCACTGTGAGCCACAATGCCATTTCCAGTTTTCTAGTGGTAAGTTTCATGATCCTTAGATCTCAGCTGCCTAAGTAGCCAGAATTACAGGCACATGAGCTACTAGCACTTGACTCATGGCCTAGAATTCTCTCTCTCTCTCTTTTTTTTTTTTTGGCTAGTCATGGACTTGAACTTAAGGCCTGAGCTTTCTCAAGACTAGTGCTCTACCACTTGAGCCATAGCACCACTTCTGGCTTTTTCTATGTATGTAGTACCAGGGGATTGAACCCAGGGCTTCATGCATGGTAGGTAGGCACTCTACCACTAGGCCACATTCCCAGCTTTCTGGGGCTTGAACTCAGGTCCTGGACACTGTCCCTAAGCCTTTCTGTCCTCAAGGCTAGCGCTGCATTACTAAGACACAGCACCACTTCCAGCTTTTTTAGTGTACGTGGTACTGGGGAATCAAACCCAGGGCTGGCTTAATGCATGCTAGACAAGCACTCTACCATTAGGCCACTCTCTCAACCCCATAACCTAGACTTTCTTAAAAGGAAATTTCTGTTTGGGTTCCAGTAGATGACTAGCAAATGACTTGAAGCTTTAGAAGTCATTATTCATTGAAAGCCAGTGTCTCATGCTTCACGGGTGGTCTTTAGTGGCTCCATTGCTAGCTTCTGTTGCTTGACTTTATAACATTAATATCACTGGAAGACTGCTCTATTAAAGAGCTTCATCTTTATCACAGCCCTGGCTTCACCCCAGGCGTTGGGGACAGTGTGGCTTTTGAACTTGCATTTCCTGGAGGATGGAGAAAACATAGGCGTTCATCCACTACTTTAATTGTCAGAAGTGTCCTGGCAGAATCAGGCCCCAGTAGTTCTGATGGCTTGGCATTACTTTTCCTGTCTGAACTCTGCAGGACGAGACTAGCTGAGTCAGTAGAAGCATCCAGCTGGCAGTCAGGGGCCTGTATGACAGCTCTCTCTCTCTCTCTCTCTCTCTCTCCCTCTCTGTCTCTCTCTCTGTCTCTCTCTCTCTCTGTCTCTCTCTCTCTCTGTCTCTGTCTCTGTCTCTCTCTGTCTCTCTCTCTCTCTCTCTCTCTCTGTCTCTCTCTCTCTCTCTCTCTCTCTCTCTCTCTCTCTCTCTCTCTCTCTCTCTCTTTCTCTCTCTCATTCTTTCCCTGCATCCTTAGTTGTGGTCTGAGCAAGTAAGTCTCCGGAAAGTCAGGATCTTCATGATAGCAGCCTGGGTGGAGCAGAGGCTGGCATGCAGTTCTTTGTGGGGTTCTGGACAGAAATAAGAGAGCTCAGCTGACACTGTGATTGGTAGGGCAGAGCAGGGAGGGGTATGAGACCAAGTGCCTCTCTTCTTCTTGTGGGTTGTTAGAGAACCTCAGGGAAAATGTCAGCCATCTTGATCTGATATAATTTCCTGCCCCCCTGCTGGATAACTGAATGATTCTCTCAGTACATGGTCAGCCACAGATTTTTTTCTCAAGGTGAAAGCAATTAGGCCTTGATTCCCTCCTCCCCTGGCTGCTAGAGAGAAAAGAAAGATGGAGGGGAAGCAATGTCTGTTTCTGCCAAGGTTAGCCAGAATGTCCTGGCCCATTCCAGTAATTGGCTTGCCACCTTCTCGCACCTCTGTTTCATAGTTGGTGTGTCCCTGGGAGGCAGAGACAAGGAGGAGGACAGGAACTACTGCTTTTCTACTTTTCTCCAGAACAAGAAAGAGACATCTTGTTCAGCCTTGAGTGGGGAATTATCAGGAACACTGTGAGCCAGGCTTGGATAACAGCTCATAACAAGTGGGGCTTGAGCTGTGCTCTCCTTTTCTCTGGAAGATTCAAAGCCAAACAGGAGAACACTCAAAAGGGAAAAGAGTTTATTCAACCAATATTGGAAGTACTTGTGCTTATAAAGGGGCTAGAGTCACAAAGGTGGACAGGCTGCCACCAGGACCTGATTTATTATTTAAAAAAAAGCACGAAGGGGCCGGGAGTTTGGCCTAGTGGTTAAAGTGCTTGCCTAGCATGCATGAAGACCTGGGTTCGATTCCTCGGTACCACATACATAGAAAAAAGCTGGAAGTGGTGCTGAGGCTCAAGTGGTAGAGCTCTAGCCTTGAGAAAGTCCAAGGACAATGCTCAGGCCCTGAGCTCAAGCCCAAGACTGGCAAAAAAAAAAAAAAAAAAAAAAAAAAAAGCACGGAAGGCTAAGTAGAGGAAAAGCTTTTTGTTTTTTTGTTTTGGTCAGTCCTGGGGCTTGAACTCAGGGCCTGAGCACTGTCCTTGGGCTTTCTCAAGGCTAGCATTCTATCACTTGATAGAATGCCACTTCTGGCTTTTTGTGTGTATGTGGTACTGAGGAACTGAACCCAGGACTTCATGCATGCTAGGCAAGCACTCTACCAGTAGGCCAAACTCCTGGCCTGGGGAAAGTCTTTAAAAAGAAAAAAACCTCATGATATAAATAAGAAGGGTAAATTGAAAGTAGACGCTCCTAATTATCCACCCCTTACCCCCCACACAGAGGGTAGCAGCTGTTGATGTCATTTGAGGTACTTCTCTAGGAATTTTCCATAATATATTCAAGAGCACGTACATATATATGACCTTGGTTTTTTTGTTTGTTTGTTTGGTTGGTTTTTTTTTTTTTGTGTGTGTGTGTGTGTGTGTGTGTGTTTTAAAATGGAACTATGTCATTATACAATACACCTAGTGCAGGTTTCTCCCCCTTTGCAATATATCCAATGTCTTACTCCACGTCAACAGCTTTCCTTCATTCTTTTGGAAGGTTTTGTGACAAGAGGAGATGATTTTTCCCCCTTTTCTCTCTCTTTTTCTTTTTTAAGGTGAAACCTGAAGAGCAACGGAGATCAGTGAGACAAAAGGATGGTTCTCTAATTGAAGGAGCCTGGGAAAACAAAAACAACAGAGACTACCCAACAACACAGCCTCCAAACCTCCCTTCCTCTGGTTCTGCCCTCACTCCCTTCCCCCTCCCACAGCCACATTTTCCCACTGTAATTTGCAAAGCGATGTAGTGTTCTTTTGTCTTGCCCTACCCTGGGGAGCTTCATTCTTTATGCCAAAGCAACTTATTAAGTATTTTCCTAAACAAAGAACTATCTACCCAGAGAAAAATTATGCCACTCCCTGAATAGACAAAAAGTAGCTTCAAGCTCTTAGTGATTTTAAATAGCAATTAAAAAACTAAGTCTGTTATATACATATAGCACCTGGCAATTCAGAAATGGTGATGATTATTATTTTGCAAGGATTGATGGACCAGTAGGCTGTTGTAGAGACCCTGTCTTTCATCTTTGGGGATCTGTCTTCAAGGACACCTTGTGAATGCTAGGTAAGATCTGTACCCCCAGCCTGTTACAGAGGGATCTTTTGTATGTGTGTGCAAGTGCAGCAGAATTTGGCCTTGAACTCAACAGTCTTGTACTCTTTTTTTTTTTTTGCCAGTCATGGGGCTTGAACTCAGGGCTTGAGCACTGTCCTTGGACTTTTCTCAAGGCTAGAGCTCTACCACTTGAGCCACAGCACCACTTCCAGCTTTTTTCTATGTATGTGGTACGGAGGAATCGAACCCGGGTCTTTGTGCATGCTAGGCAAGCACTTTAACCACTAGGCCAAGCTCCCGGCCCCTCTTGCTTAATTTTTTCACTCAAGACTGACTGCTGCTTTTACCACTTGAGTCCCAGCTCCAATTCTGGCTTTTTTGTTGATTAATTGGAAATAAGAATTTCCAGTCTAGCTTCAAACCACAATCCTCAGATCTCAGCCTCCTGGGTAACGAGGATTACAGGCATGAGTCACCGGTGCCCCACTTTATTTTGAGATCTAGACTTGTTATGTAGTCCAGGCTGGTCTCAAATGTGTGATCCTTACGTTTCAGCCTCCCGAGTGCTGGGATTTATAACTCTTCTGCCATCCCAAGTCCATCTTACTTCGAGTCACCTTGTCATGTCTATCACCTTCCTTCTCACCGCCCCTGGGAAGACTGAGGCCACAAATTTGTGAACTCATTTCTCTGCCTCATACCCTCCTTTGCTCTGGATAAATCCTCCTGAGTCCCAGTTTGTATGCTACTGCCTCCTCCTCAGGTGCTTCTCATACTTTCCTGCAGTGCTGGTTCCCTCCCATTATGCAATCTATCACAGCAGCTTAAAGTTACAGGTACCATTGCCCGAATCCCTGCAATGGACCTCTATCTTTTTGCCAACTCAGCATTCATTCTTCTCTTTTTAGTACTCCAGTTTTCCCTGGGACCCTTCTCTCCTTTCTCACTCCATGTGGTTTTGGTACAGGGTATGTATATCCCTGGATGGTCAGCATATTCTATCGTTTAATCTCATAACTGGGTCAGTGTTAAGCATAGAACTAAGCAGTTGATGAGAACCAATTTTAGAATTTTGTTGGAACAAGTAAGAAGGAAGCATTTCTTTTTGTGAGAGCTTTTCTGACAGACTAAATGAAGATCTAGAAGGGGACACAGTGGGTAGGCTCGTAGGCCTTGCTCATCCCACATTCTAAGCTTTTTTGGAAGAAAAAAAGGGATGATAAGGATTCAATCCAGGTCCTTGTGAATGCTAAGCACATATTCTAGTGAGCTACAATCTTAGCCACTTCATTCCAGATGGATTATCTCTTTTCCATACTACTGGAACACAAAGATTCTATAAAACTCATTCCTTACTTCCCTTTCTCATTTATAGTGCTGTGGCAGACTTCTAATCATCTTCACTTAGCTTTGTTACCAAACTACAAAGTAGCAGTGTTCTAAGGCAGGTGTGGTGGTGTATACCTAGAATCTCAGCACTCCAGAGGCAGAGGCAGTGGGATTGTAGGTCCAAGGCCAGCCTAGGCTACATTGAGAAGCCTAAATTAACTTTGAAGTTTGATCAACTTCAGTAAAAAGTTATTTTTCTAAACCAACAGACATAGCAGCTTCAATGGTGTTTGCCCAGGGCAGAGGGTCCCACAGATGGTGTTTGCTGAGGACAGGATGACCCACTGACCCACAGGTGATGCTTGTCCAGGGCAGAGGGTCCCACAGATGGTGTTTGCCTAGGGCAGAATGACCCAGGTGATGCTTGCCCAGGGTAGAAGGTCCCATAGGTGAAGTTTGCCCAGGGCAGGATGACCCACAGGTGATGTTTGCCTGGGGTAGGATGTCCCTAACCAATCAGTTTGAAGTACCCAGTTCCTTTGATTTAGCAATAGTTCTTTTTGAGTTCTTCCCACTTTATGATATGCCATTCACATTTTAGAGTTGTTCTGTGACCTTCCCACAGTATGTAATGGATTGCCACCTTCCACAAGATGCTATGATGTATGCAAAGCCCTTGGCTTCCCCAAAGAAGTGTATACGAAGTGCTGTAACTCTGGGCTCGGGGCTCTCAGTGTCACCCATTGCAGCCGTGAACGTGGGAGACCAAGTTTGAGCTTGCAATAAAGACTCCTTTGCTTTTTACATTGGCTCCCATCTCTTGTGGTCTTTTGGGTAAGGATTCTGAACTCGAGTATTACATTTGATGTATTGGCAGGGAATCCATCCCAAGTCCAGCCAGACACCTGACCAAGGAGTAGAAAGAAACCCAGCCGGTAAGTTTTGAGGCTAGCATGCAGTTCTTTGTGAGTTTCTGGACAGAAATAAGAGAGTGAGCTCAGCTGACACTGTGATTGATAGGGCAGAGCAGGGAGGGGTATGAGACCAAGTGCCTCTCAACCCAGCCACCTTTGCCCTTCTAGGGAGGGGCAACCTTATCCCCACCCCCATGAGGTGGGATATCCACTTGGGGAGGGGCTGCTTTGTGTGGAGACCTGCCTAACTCTTGTGCTAACTCCAATTAAGGTGATAGGTAAATTCAAACACTAGGCTGTAACTCTATTGGCTACCTGCATGTGGCTGGAGATGGCTATGGCCCTTCTGTGTATGTAACAATCCCATGGCCACCTATATCCCGCCAGGCTTGACCACATGGTTTTTGCCCTTAAAAACCCAGGGTGAGAGCCGCTTGGGGTCACAGTGTCAGCTCCCAAGTCTGCACTGTGTCCCTGGCTTTCTCAAAGCTAGAGCTCTACCACCTGAACCTCAGCACCACTTCTGGCTTTTTTCTATGTATGTGGTACTGAGGAATTGAACCCGGGTATTTGTGCATGCTAGGCAAGCACTCTACCACTAGGCCAAACTCCTGGCCCTAAATTCGCCTTTTTACATGAGATGGTCTCTGTGTGGTGGACTCTGGTGGGACGTGGAATCCCCACCTGGAGGGATGTGGAATCCCCTCCTCCTGACCCCATAACTGAGGCCTGGAAGCAAAGGGAGTACCTTGAGCCCACAGGGGTTCTTCAAATGCAAATAAAGGCTAAAGTGTTGAATGTTAAAGAAAAGATCAGTAAAAGTTTTAAAGAAAATTAGAAATGGGTTTCTGAACAAAATTTGGAAGTGAGGTTGTCCTAAACGTTTGTTTCAAAGAAGAGAAAAAAGGAAAATTAGGACTACCAAAATGATTGCTTAATTGCTACTTCAGCTTGCTTTTGTAAGTTTATAGCAATTTCCAGCAGGCCCATGGAGAAGGACAGCAGATCCTTATTCAGTTCCAGGTAAGGTCATGCTTAGAGACTATATCTGTGTTGACCACCTTGTTGCTTCAATTGGAGTAATGTGGTCTTATAAAGGACTCATTGATCTGAAAACTGCAGTTCTGAGCCAGCCCAGGCAAAGCAAAGTCCCTGTGATACTGTGGTGTCTAATCTAGCAGCAGAGTGCTAAATGAGGCAGAATTGCTTTGGAGATTAAAGTGGCAGAGTGCTAGCCTTGAGCTGGAGAATTGAGGGACAGTGCCCAGGCCCTGAGTTCAAGTCCAGCAACCAACCAAGTGAAAAGCCAATCCTTGTGTGAAGAGACACTCCTGGGACAAAAGCAACGAAGCATCCAGAGGCAGTAAGCAACTGCTTGGATGGCAGAGATGGTGTCAAATCCTAGAGTCACTTGTGCTTGGCTATTCAAAATTAATCAGAGCCAGGAGGTCATAGACTAGTTTGTAAGCATGCCTTACTAATGTCCATGTCTATTTATTCCGTAACTGGGCAGGAACTTGTCAATCATCTGTAATAGTGGGTAGTTTACAATCCTAACCACCCCCCTGTATTTCCTCAAAGCCCTAACTGAGCGAAGTTTGATTTGACACCAGCCACAAATTCAGGAAAGTTTGTGGACCAAAGGCTGTGTCCCTATTGATCTGTCTAGGCCTACACTGACAACTAAAGCATTGTTAGGGTCACAGAGATTAAGTTCCCCAGACAATCAAGAAAATGCCTTTGCAAATGGTGCTAAGTAAGCTACACTGTTGTAGCCAAAAAAAAGGTTTGTGTAGTTGTTAAATGTTTTATATGATCTCCAATTTGGAGTAAAATATTGCTCCTGACATGTAATCCTGGCAACCCCTCGGTAAAATAGGCTAAGTTTTTAGGGTCCCTACATAAGTATAGAGACAACGCCCCTGAGTCAGCTTGAAGAAGTTACAGAAAATGGATCTTTGCCCATCAACCTCCATAAGATGAAGGGACCAGTCATTTTTGGAAAATGGGACAGGATAAATTAGTGGCATGGGAAACTAGTAACAGATGTGCAAGAGTAGAGACTGCACTTGTAGGAATGGTTACAGGCTCAAGTCTTCTATACCTGCCTAGAGAATCCTAACCTCATTTAAAGGAAATCTGGTTACTAAAAGTTGTCACCTTGATATTACTTTGGAATCTCAGCCCTATATTGTCCTAAAAATCAATGGGGTGCCAGCATGCAAAAAACGATTGTGTTCAGGTAAAGCAACTAGGAAATCATTGGGAGAATTCACCAAAGTCAGGACTTATATCCAGCTTGTATAGGAATTTGCAGGCAACTCAGCAGGAAGTGTGAAGTTCCATTGGAGCGACTGAGAGACAAGGCTGCTGCTATATATCCTGTCCTGCCTGATTCCACCACTCCACAGCTACTTCCTGAGAGGACTGGAACTAAACCCTTGGTGGGACATTCTATCTGTGCTAAGTTCAAAGTCCCCTAACAAAGTCATGGGAGCGAAAAGCTCAGGCAGAAATTCAGCTCTCTTACAGAGAAATCAATGGTATGATTTCCTGTGAGTAGAAAATGACAGGCCTTACAAGTTGATTTTGGGACATGTTCATCAGCTGGTTTCCAGTAAAGAGCTACTGGATTCATCATTCCTAAGTGGAGACAGCGTGTGAGGACTTTGGACTTTCAGATTCCCAGAGAAATGGACTTTGACATTATTAGGTCCCCAAAAGGAGGTTTGTGTGTCACCTTGGAAGATTGTCACTTTTGGGCACACTAAGCTGGAGTACTAAAAGATAGCCTGACAGTTATAACAAGGAGATTTGAGTAAGAGAGAATAACAGGGGTCCCAAGGATGGTTTAAATCTTGGTTTAATGCCTCCCCGTGGCTGACAACATTAATTTCAACTCTACTGGGACCTCTGATTGCCTTACTAATCGTACTTACCATTAGGCTTTGTGTATTAAACAGATTGACTTTTGTAAAGGAGAGGATCAATACAGTCCAGGTAATGGTTCTTAGATCACAATTCCAACCAGTAGAAATGCCAATCAGTAATGGGTCATGATTGACACATTTAGCAGTGAAAGGGGGAAATACGAAGCCTAAATTAAGTTTGAAGTTCGATCAACTTCAGTAAAAAGTTATTTTTCTAAACCAGCAGACATAGCAGCTTCAAGGGTGTTTGCCCAGGGCAGAGGGTCCCACAGATGGTGTTTGCCCAGGGCAGAATGACCCACAAGTGACGTTTGCCTGGGGCAGAATGTCCCTAACCAATCAATTTGAAGTACCCAGTCCCTTTGATTTAGCCAATAGTTCTTTTTGAGTTCTTCGCGCTTCATGATATGCCAATTATGTTTTAGAGTTGTTCTGTGACCTTCCCGCAGTATGTAATGGATTGCTACAAGATGCTCTGATGTATGCAAAGCCCTTGGCTTCCCCAAAGAAGTGTATTTGAAGTGCTGTAACTCTGGGCTGGGGGCTCTCAGCGTCACCAGTGGCAGCCATGTATGCGGGAGACCAAGCTTGAGCTTGCAATAAAAACTCCTTTGCTTTTACATTGGTTCAGGTCTCTGGTGGTCCTTTGGGTAAGGATTCTGAACTCGAGCATTACAATATAGCAAGAACCTGGGCCAAAATCAACCCATCGATCAAGCCTGAGTTCTCCAGGCAGACCCAAGGAGTTTGAATCCTAGCACTACCACATACCAGCTCTATGACACATGAGAAAATTAATTCACCTCTCTTTGCGTCAGTTTTCTCCTCTATAAAATGAAGATATGATTAGAGGTGTGGTTCAGTTGGTAGAGAACACGCCAATGTGTGAAAGCATCAGATACTGAGTTTGAGTCCCCAGTCTCACCAATGTGTGAAAGCATCAGATACTGAGTTTGAGTCCCCACTCTCAGACTCAAAAAAAAGAGAAAAGAAATAAGATGGAGATGATAACAGCATTTCCTTTAGATTGTTATAAAAAGGAAGTGACTTGGTCAATATCAAGACTTGTTTGCACAGGGGGAAAAATAGCACAAGGGATAATTCACAAAGGAAGCCAAGGCAAGGCTAGGTTTCTAAGTGGCTAAAGATAGCATTGTTGACAGTGAGGAAGGTAGCAGGATAATAGCCTGAACAGTTTAATAGAAACTTCCAGTAAGTTCCTTTACTTTCTTTATTTCATCTGTTTTATGTTCTTAATCACACTCTGATATCACTAATGGAATTCTTTTCAAGTGTCTGTCAGCTTGCTGAGGTTTAAGAGCCAGTGTGGTGGTCAAGTGAACGAATCACAGAAAGATATGGTGACGTTTGCTGTAAAAACTTCAGAGATTGCATTGTTGACAGGGTAAAGTGTTTACTTCATTTGCTCAACAAATTAGCATCATTAACTGATTCCAGCGCGTGTTACAGAGATGATTCAGGATCTCATCCAGCCACTACTTAATTCTGTATATCAGGGGCACAGTAAAACCTTGCAGCTTCAAGCATAAGGCTTCCTGGGCTGGTCAGACTTGAATTTAGGTCTTATTCTGCTTTTTGCTTGCTTGTGGAAACTTCAACAAGTAAGGTGTTCTTTCTGAACCTCCATTTCTCATTGAGGAAATAAAGTAATTGCTTCCTAGGTGGCTTCTTGACACAGGATACCCCAGCATCCAAATATCACGTGTAGGCCTTAGCACAGCTATTTAAAAGATGATGTTCCAGTCAGGCACTGGTGGCTCATGCCTGTAATCCTAGCTACTCAAGAGGCTGAGATCTGAGGATCTGGGCAGGATAGTCCATGTAACTCTTGTCCTTAGTAAAATACTCAGAAAAGGCAAGAGCTAGTGCTGTGGCTCCTGTTAAAGTGCTACCTCTGAAAAGAAGCCGCTCAGGTATTCCTGTGCTATGAGTTCAAGCCGCAGGACGGGACTGGGGTGAGAAGCTGCTATTCCTAGCTTCTCAGGAGGGAACTGAGGATCCCAGTTTGAAGCCAGCCTAGGCAGACAAATGTGTGAGCCTTTTATCTCCAGTCAGCGAAAAGTCAGAATTAGAGATATGGCTCACATGGAAAAAGTCAAGTAAGATTGCAAGGCCCTAAGTTCAAGTCCCACTACTGGCACAAAAACTAAGAAAACAAAATTGATATGAGGAGTCACTCAGTTGGTTTTCCTAAAGCAGTTTACACCGTGATGGGGACAACTCAAAAGCACTTGGTAAATATTCATTTCTATTTTTAGGTGTTTGGCATGCAGAAGTACTTCTACAAAGGATCATGGTGGTGATTGTAATATCCTAGCCACTTTGAGGGGGGCCTGAACCCCTCAGCAATAGAGGCACCAGCACTCAGTGAACCGAGCTGGGAGTCAGTTTAATAGCAGTGCAGTGGCTACTCTCCACCTTTGGGCTGATAGAGAGCAGCTCCGACCTTCAGTGGGGCTGAGCTTTTAAAGGTAGACACCACACGCAGGTAGTAGTCATTTTATGAAGTCACCTTACGATGCCCACGGTCCATAACCACAAGGATGAAAACGCTTGCAGGTGGTCAAGCAGGCTAAACATTTTTACAAAAACAGAAACAATTCGGCAGCTAAGCCTGCCAGGTTATTACCGTGATGGGGAGTGGAGAAACAGGCGAGGTTTGGGGAAGGCTTTCTGCGGAGACTCTAAGGTCTAAACTAGATTTGAAAAGTGAGGGAAAGCCCATTGTAGTCAAGATGAGGCTGAGTGTTTTCAGAAGAAAAAAAAAAAAAGAGCCAGGCATGGTGGCTCATGCCTGTAATCCTAGCTACTCAGGAGGTTGAGATCTGAGGATGAAGGTTCCAAGCCAGCCCCAGCACAAAAGGACTGGAGATTCTTACCTCCAATTAACCTCTAGAAAATAGTTAGTGGAGCTTGGCTCAGGGGTAGGGCCGTAGCCTTGAGCTGAAGAGCTCAGGGACAGCGTCCAGGCCGAGTTCAAGCCCCATGACCCACAAAAAAAAGAGAGAGGCAGGGTCAGTTTGACCAAAATATGACACTTGGTTATTGCTGCTGGTGGGGCTTGAACTCAGGGCCTTGAACTCTCCTTGAGCCATAGCTCCATGTCTAGTTTTCTGGTGGTTAATTGGAGATTAAGAGTCTCAAGGACTTTTCTGTCTGGGCTGACTTTGAACAATGATCCTCAGATCTCAGCCTCCTGAGTAGCTAGATTACAGACATGAACCACCAGCTTAGGCAATGTGAGTAAGACACCGCTTTTCTCTTAAGTTTAAGAATCCTCATCTGGTTTGCTTTGCTCATGTATAACACGCTTGTTGGGTTTGATTCCACACACGCACACCTTGTGTGGTTTTGGCCTGTATAAACTAGAAGTTTCTTTGGCTTGGCTTCAAAAGGAAGCAGACATCTCTTGTGGAGAGAGGGGAAAATCAGAGTTTGTGTCTGGTAGTGCCTGTGATTAAGTCCACTCTGGCCATCAGACAGCTTTTTTTTTTTTATGCCAGTGCTAGAGCTTGAACTGAGGGCATGGGCACTATCCCTTAGCTTAATTCAACTAAGACTGGCACTCTACTACTTAAGCCACAGCTCCACTTGTGGCTTTTGCCAGGAAATGAAAATCTCTTGGATTTATGTGCCCAGACTGGCTTTAAATCTTGATCTTCAGGTCTCAGATTATAAGTGTGAGCCACAACACCTGGTTAGATTTCTGTTTGGGGCAAGAGAGTGGGCAGGTCAAGGGCCTGAGGGCAGCCCCAGGCTCTCTGGCCTTGAGTAAACCGGGTTGAAGTCTTCTTCCTCCATGCAAAGCCAGAGGGACTGGTGAAGCAGCCTCTTCCTGGATACTCAGAATCCAAACCTACTCATGTACCATCCAATGAGCACTTTTCTAGGAAAGGAGGAAGAGCAATGTACAGGAAAGACCAAAGGATGGTAGAACAGTTGAAAGTTCTAGTCTGGGGGTATGACTCAGTGGTAAAACATGTGCCTAATATATAAGAAGCCCTGGGTTTGACCCTCACCCATCAGCAGTGCCAAAAGCTAAATCAATAATGAAAAATTTGGGTGTGATCATTATGATGCTGTGAGAAAAAGAGCCAGAATGTTCTGTTACTTTCTAGATGGGCTTAACATCTGCTGTATTCTCCTTCAGATCTATCCTTCACCTGGGTGGGGAGGAGCTATATATTCTGGGTCTGTTTTCTGGATATGCAAGCAGGCTCCTTCATCTCCTGGTTTCTGGCTAGAAACAGCCAACAGGGAGGTGGGGGTGTGAGGCAGGAGAGGAGAGGGCACTGGGCATTTATTCCCTTGCTCTCTCCTGAGGTTGGCATGTTTCTTGTTGACAGTCACAGCTTTTCTTCAAAGGCTTTTTTTTTTTTTTTGCCAGTCCTGGGCTTGAGCTCAGGGCCTGAGCACTGTCCTTGGACTTTCTCAAGGCTAGAGCTCTACCACTTGAGCCTCAGCACCACTTCCGGCTTTTTTCTATGTATGTAGTACCAAGGAATCGAACCCGGGTCTTCATGCATCCTAGGCAAGTACTTTAACCACTAGGCAAAACTCCCGGCCCCAAAGGCTTTTTTTTTTTTTTACAAAACTCCTTTCTACTGGTTTCACTTAACAGTGTCCCTTGTCCCTTCAGGGGTGTGACAATTCCTCAGTTGTCACTCCATGACCTGGGGTGCTCTATCTCCCCCCCCCCCCCCCGCACACTGTGATACATAAAGACCTCTTCAGATTGTTCTAATCTGAGTGTGCCAACTATTTTCAGTTGGGACCCTGATGATAACATTTGCCAAATAAGGATTGTTTTGGTTGTCTTGAGAGCAGAAAGGGAAAGGGAGAGAAAGATAGAGAATGAGAATATATTATTGGCTCCCTGCAGCTTCAAGTATCAGAAACTTAAGACATAATTTTCAGAGGAGTCTGTTCAAGAGTTGAGACAGGCAGGTACTGGTGGCTCATGCTTGAGATCCTAGCTATTCAGGAGGCTGAGATATGACAGAGGTTCTGAGTCGCTCGAGGCAAGAAAGACTGAGACTTTTTCCCCCTTCCTTATCTTCTGTTTAAAACAGGTATTATTTACTTGTTATTATAAAGGTGATGTATAGAGAGTCAGGTCATGAGTACATTTCTCTTCTCTTCCTCTCTCCCAGCCTGTCCTCCCATCTCCACCCTTAAGTTGTGTAGTTCACTTTCACCAGTGTCCAGGGAGCTCCACTGCTGCACTTTTTCACCATTTATCCTTCCAGTTCTTTACCTTCTCCCACTCCCTCCCAAAGATATACATGTGAATATATCATATGTAAAAGAAGACAGAATCATAAAAAAATCAAAAATTAAAGGAAAATCTTTTGCTTTTACATCTTGGAGTTCATTTTGATAGGCATTGTACCTTTGTGTTTCTCTCCTGAGAGTATCTTCATTTGGGACAGAGAGATTCATCTCTAATTATCCTTCACAACGCTGGAAGTAGAGCTGTGGCTCAAATCGAAAGTGCTAGCCTTGAGCGAAAAAGCTCTGGGACAGTGCCCAGGCCCTGAGTTCAAGCACTAATTCTGGCAGACATATACAAGATATAACAAAAATAATACAGCCAACTCTTACTGTACCCTTTGTATACCAGGCTTGGAGCCAAACGCTCTGTATGGGTGTATGTTTAATCTTTAAAACACTTGTATTCTTAAAAACATCTGGTACAGCGGCGTGCCAGTGGCTTACTTCTGTAATCCTAGCTTCTCAGGAGGCTGAGATCTGAAGATCATGGTTCAAAGCCAGCCCAGGCATGAAAGTCGATGAGACTCATATCTCCAAATAACCACCAGAAAACCAGATGTAGCACTGTGGCTCATGTGGTAAAATTCTAGCCTTGAGCTGAAGAACTCAAGGACAATGTCCAGGCCCAGATTTTAAGCTCCATGATTGGGATAAAAACCAAAAACACACATCTAGTACAGTCCCTGGCCCAGTAGGAACTCAATCTAGCTTCTCTTTTATATTCCTTTAGTTTTCCTTCATATTGGTCCAACCATCTCCCCACCATTTTCCTTTTTTTTTTTTCCCCTTCCTTTTCTGTGTTTCAAATCAAATCTAGGTTCTTTCCTATGCTAGACAAGCACTCTACCACTGAGGTACGTACCTGGTCACAGGATCTGAGCTATTTTCCCTACTGAGTATGCTGAGTAGACTCAAGGTCCTGTGCCTGGCAAGGTTCTAATGGGAGGGCAGGGCAAACAGTTCTGAGGAATACAGGATTAGCATCATAGCATCTGTAGTTTTCCCATAAGCAACTTTGGACACATTTAATCTCCAGAGCACTAGGGTTTGCCCTAGTGGTAAAAGGAGAGGTGGAAGGTCCATAAGTCCAAGGCTGCCAGCAAGCTGGTGTGAGGAGCAGATCTAGTTCTGATTTGACCTCCAATCCACCATATTGCTTTTCATTCTGAAGTCAATTGTCCATCATTTTTTTTTCTTTTCTTTTCTTTTCTTTTTTTTTTGTTGCTAATCCTAGGGCTTGAACTTGGCCTGGGCACTATCCTTGATAGAGCTCTACCACATGAGCCATAGCACCACTTCTGGATTTTTCTGAGGAATTGAACCCAGGGCTTCATGCATACTAGGCAAGCACTCTACCACTAGGCCATACTCTCAGCCCTTCATCTTTGACTATTTATTATTCTTTGTTCAATCATGTGCTGGGATCTGATGATGTTTATAAATGTTTGCTATTACTTCAGAGATTGTGGAAAGCATTCTTGGTTAAGATTAAGGGTACGGTTTATGTCTTTCATTTTTATATTTCCAGCAGCTAAATGTATGTTTAATTGAATTTGAATAGTAGTGATAATTTATGCAAAGCCTCCCATGAACCAGTTACTTCATTGATCAAATTTAATCCTTCCAGTTAGGCTAGCTAACTGAGAGGAAAGTAGGCGTATGCAAAGTACTAGAACAGAAATGGTTCAATAGTAAGCTAGCTAGGTAGTAGTTTCTCTCTCTCTCTCTCTCTCTCTCTCTCTCTCTCTCTCTCTCTCTCTCTCTCTCTCTCCCTCCCTCCTCCTCCTCCTCCTCCTCCTCCTTCTTCTTCTTCTTCCTCTCTCTCTCTCTCTCTCTCTCTCTCTCTCTCTCTCTCTCTCTCTCTCTCTCTCTCTCTCTCTCTCTCTCTGTCTCCCTCCCTCTCTCTCTCTCTCTCCCCCCCCCCCTCGGCAGTATGGGTAACATGGGCAGTACTAGGGTTTGAACTCAGGACTTTGCATTTGCAAGGCAAGCCCTCTACCACTTGAGCCACAACCTCAGCTACTTCAGGTCTTTGCTCAAAGGCCATTTCTGGGTAAGATTTTCCCATAAATCCTATCCAAGATTCCACCTCCTCCACTGGTATTTCCTGGTTTCCTTCCCTGTATTATATTTTCTCTTTAGGGTTTATCTAAGATACTATATATCCTGCTTTATTATTTATTTTGTGTGTGTGTGTGTGTGTGGTCCTGAGGATTGAACTCAGGGCCTGGGCTCTGCCCCTGAGCTTGTCTTTGCTTAAGGCCACTTGAGCCACAACTCCACTTCTGGTTTAATGGAGGTAAGATACTCACAGAGGAGCCGGTGTGTGGCCTAGTGGTAGAATGCCTGCCTAGCATGCATGAAGCGCTGGGTTCCATTTCTCAGTACCACATAAACAGAAAAAGCAGGAAGTGGTGCTGTGGCTCATATGGTAGAGCTCTAGCCTTGAGAAAGCCCAAAGACAATGCTCAGGCCCTGAGGACTGACAATAACAAGAATGGCAAAAGCAAAAAAAAACAAAAAAACAACAAAAAAAAACAAAAGAAAAAACTCAAGAGTTTCCTGTCTTGGCTGGCTTCAAATCATGATCCTTAAATCTCAGCCTCCTGAGTAGCTAGTATTACAAGTGTGAGCTACCAGGGCCTGGCATATATCCTGTTTTATTGTTAGCCTTCCTGCTGAAGGGTCTACTCCATTATGAAAGATTTTGATCAATTTTTATTTATAATGGAAACTCCAGCTCCTTTAATAAAGCCTGGCATCTATTTGGTGCTTGATAAATATTTGTTGAATCCATGTGTGAATAAGGGCATTTAGAAAAAGAAATGAGGCCTACAGATTCAGTCAATTGCTTCATGCTACCTTCCCAAACTGATGGCATCTGATTATATCTGTAAGTACTTGCTGATACTCAAGGAGGAGGGGGTGGGGAAGGGGGCAGTGTACTGGGGTTTGGGGAAGTCCTTTAAGATTCTGTGTTTGTGTGTGTGTGTGTGTGTGTGTGTGTAAATTAAAACCAGAGCATCCTATATATCAGGTATACTATAAGCACATACTTTTCCACTACCTAAATCTCTAGCCCTTTGCCCGTTTTTTCCTTGGTGCTAGTACTGGTGTTTGAGTCACCTGAGTCACAAAAGGCTAATGCTCTAGTGTCTGAGACATAGCTCCACTTCCAGCTTTTTGTTGGTTAATTAGAGAGAAGTCTTCTGGACTTTCTTTCCCAAACTGACTTCCAACCATAGTCCACAGATCTCAGTCTCCTGAGTATGTAGGATTACAGTAGTGAGCCACTGGTGCCTGACTATTTTCTGGATTGTCTTTTTTTTCTCCTTCAAGAAATGGTGTCCTTTGAAACACAGTTTTAATGTTTACAAAGTCCAATTTGTCTATTTTTTTCTGTTGTTGCTTGTGTTTTTGGTGTCATATCTGAGAAACTATTGCCTAGTCCAATGCTGTGAAGATTTTTTTTTTCTGTTTTCTTTTAAGAACTTTCTGGCTGTTAAGCTCTTACATTTTGATCTATGATAGATATATTTTGAGTTTAATTGTTTATGTGGTGTGAATGGAGGTTCCAATTTTATTCTTTTTGCATGTGGGAGATACCCAGTTGCCACATTCTTTTTTTTTTTTTTTTTTTTTTTTTGCCAGTTCTGGTCCTTAAACTCAGGTCCTGGGCTTTCTCAAGGCTAGCGCTCTACCACTTGAGCCACAGCACCACTTTTAGTTTTTTTCTATGTATGTGGTATGAACGAATCAAACCTGGGTCTTCGAGCATGCTAGGCAAGCACTCTACCACTACGCCAAATTCCCAGGCCCCCAGTTGTCACACTCTTGTCAAAAATTAATGGATCAGGGCCGGGAGTTTGGCCTAGTGGTAGAGTGCCTGCCTAGCATGCACGAAGACCCGGGTTCGATTCCTCGGTACCACATGCATAGAAAAAAGCTGGAAGTGGTGTTGAGGCTCAAGTGGTAGAGCTCTAGCCTTGAGAAAGTCCATGAGTCCAAGGACAGGGCTCAGGCCCTGAGTTCAAGTCCAGGACTGGCAAAAAAAAAGTAATAAACAGCTGGGTGACAGTAGTCCACACCTGTAATCGTAGCCGTCCAAGAGGCTAACATGAGGATTGCTATTCAAAGATAACCCACGCAGGAGAATCCAACTAACCACCAAAAACAAACCAGAAGTGGTACTATGGCTCAAAGTGGTAGAGCCTTGAGGGAAAAAAAACCTCAGGGATAGTGCTAAGGTCCAAAAAAAAAAAAAGAAGAATCAATGGACCATATACATGAGTCTATTTTTGTCTTTTCTTCTTCCCTCTCTTCCAACTCCCTCCTTTTTCTCTTTTTGTTCTTTTTTTTTTTTTTTTTTTTTTTTTTTTTTTGCCAGTCCTGGGCTTGAACTCAGGGCCTGAGCACTGTCCTTGGACTTTCTCAAGGCTAGAGCTCTACCACTTGAGCCTCAGCACCACTTCCGGCTTTTTTTTTTTTTTTATATATGTGGTACCGAGGAATCAAACCCGGGTCTTCATGCATGCTAGGCAAGCACTTTAACCACTAGGCCAAACTCCCGGCCCCTCTCTTTTTGTTCTTGTACTGGAGCTTGAACTGAGGGCCTTGAGCTCTCCTTCAACTTTTTTTTTTGGCCAGTCTTGGGGCTTGAACTCAGGGACTGGGCACTGTCCCTGAGCTTCTTTTTGTTTAAGGATAGCACTCTACCATTTAGCCACAGCACCATATCCAGCTTTTTCTGTTTATGTGTTACTGAGCCACAGCTCCACTTCAGGCTTTTTGGTACTTTGGAGATAAGAGTCTCACACACTTTCCTTGCTGTGGTGGCTTTAAAACACAATCTTCAGATCTCAGCCTTTTGAGTAGCTCGGATTGCTGAGTTTGAACCACCAGCACCCAGACATCTTCCTTATTTTAAACCTGTACTCAACACTTGGGGACTGCTCCTCTACTTTTTCAAAATCTTGCCACTGGATCAGCACACACTGGTCTAATTCCTGCTTTTCACAGATGCATACTCTTCCCATTTAGTAAAATATTCTCCCAGTGAGGGATAAGTAAATTGTTTCATCTTTGCTGTTACTCACACATCTGTGGCAAATATCTTTATATAAATGTATTTGCACGTCACTGCCTTGGGAAGTAAAAAAGCATGAAAGGACTTGATGATTAGGATGCTTTTGGTTGTTGGCTATAAGTCCTTCCCACTGTCTCTAAGCCTTGTCCTGTCCATTGATGCTCTTTGGTAGACAGGATAGCTCTCCTGCTTTTGCTTTAGCAGTGGGAGTAGGCAACATTGTCCAGATGGGCTTGCAGCCATTAGGTTTAATCTGGGTAAACGGATTTGGGAGTGGAGTGCCGAGCTACTGATGCATGTACAGCATGTTGACTTCAGTGGTGGCCAGAAGTCAGATTCTGAGGATAACCTTGGCTGTCAGGATGCAACTGTGTAGGCAGTTTAACTAGAATAGGTGCTGATGTGTGATGACCACAAGAGGGCAATAGTGAGCTGTCTAGAATTTGTGCAAGTTCATGGAAAGCCATAGTCCCTGTTTCTGTCTGGAGCAGCTTTCTATAGGACTAGGTAACCAGGTAGATTCTCCTATTCCTGAAAAAAAGCTGTATTAGAGGAAATCTAGTTGAACATGATATGAAACCAACCTAGGAGAACTAAAATCAAGATAGATCACCTTCTTTAAAAATAGTTGTGTGCAGGGGGGAGGGTAATGGGTATCAAGACATGTGAAAGGGTATCAATGTATGTGAATTAATGCACCTTCTATCGGGCAAATATCATGTAACCCTTTTATTAATTACAATAAAAAATACTTTAAAAAAATTTAAAAAATAGTTGTGTGCAGCCAGGTGGCCAGGAGTTTGGCCTAGTGGTAGAGTGCTTGCCTAGCATATGTGAAGGCCCAGGTTCACTTCCTCAGTACCACATACACAGAAAAAGCTGGAAGTGGTGCTGTGGCTCAAGTGGTAGAGATCTAGGTTTGAGAAAGCCCAAGGACAGTGCTCAGGCCCTGAGTGTAAGGCCCAGGACTGGCAAAAAAAAAAAGGAGCCTGGTGCGGGCCACCCCTGTAATCCTAGCTACTCAGGAGGCTGGGATCTGAGGGTTGAGGTTCAAAGCCAGCATGGGCACTAAAGACCCTGAGACTCTTATCTCCAATTAATCTCTAGAAAAGGAGAAGTGGGGCTGTGATTCAAGGGGTAGGGCAGTAGCTTTGAGCTGAAGAGCTCAGAGACAGTGCCCAGGACCAGAGTTCAAGCCCCATGACCCCCACCTCTGCCCCCTGCCCCGCAAAAAAAAAGAAAGAAAGAAAGGGAAAAACGAAAATAGGTGTGTGTGTGTGTGTGTGTGTGTGTGTGTGTGTGTGTGTGTATATGCACATGCCAATCCTGGGGCTTGAACTCAGGGCCTGGTTGCGGTCCCTGAGCTTCTTTTACTCAAGGCTAGCACTTGAGGCACAGCTCCACTTCTGGCTTTTCT